>NC_056743.1:1711589976-1711819976 GCF_019279795.1 Protopterus annectens | reverse complement strand
TTAAACAGCGAATCGCCAATTCCGCGGACGGCCAAATCAGCAATTTTTTTTACCTGGGGGAAAAAAAAAAAATAATAATCACTGATCCAGCCAGAAACAAAATATCACTAACACCTCAAAGTGGGGGGGTTTTGCCCCCCCCCCCACACCCCCAACTAAATATACCAACTCCGAGATCGCACTACAGTGGGGAAAAGGGCAAATTCACACTGATGGCCAAGCATTTTTCCCCTAGGATAGCCGATTTGGCCGTTCACATAACTGCCGTTTCACTCTAAGGGTCGATGAAGAGGCATTCGCTGTAATGCCTCTTAGATTAGATAATATAGACCCCAACAAAACACATCACACAGAGGAAGACAGGTTGACCAGCCTCTTTTATCCAATCTCCTTTCTACCAAAGAAGGGGCACAGTCTGCTTAACCAACGGTTGCTTCTTCCCTCACCTGTCTTGTATTACATGTGTTGATTTGCAATGTCCAGATGGGAAAACCCCTTTTATTCCATGCAGTCTAGAATTATCTTCTCACTTGTCTACAATCTTTATATGAAGTTACACTCCCTTAGATCTTCTCCCAAGTTGTTTAACTTGCAAACCGATGCATTTTCTCAGACAGTCATTACTGTGTTTATTTGGGTATATGGAAGTCAGACATGCTTTACTACCAAGTGACACTTCTGTACAGAAGAGCTCCTGTGAGCGAATGTTTCCTGAGCACAGATATTCTGAACCCAGACATGTACATACAGTTAAACCATGCTTATTATTATAATGCTTATAATTATTACAATTAGTCTGCTTAGTTAAGGGCTCAGGACGGGTTCCAAAAAATTTATCCAGATTAATGTTCTCACCAGGTAAAGGGGGGGGGTTAATAAAATAAGTTGCAGACTGCATTTAAATAAGCATCACTGTGAAATATTTGTTAACTGGATAAAAGAAATGGTCCAAACACCCTTCTCAGATATGACCTAGTTCAGAAGTGCAAGTGTAAATGTATCCTGGAGACCCTAGAGAAGTTCTTTCCCCCTGGAACACCAGTGAAAATGGGCTCTTCCAGCTGGACATTCCCAAAGTGTAAGTGATTATAGGTAATACAAGTATACAATAGTTATAAACACGCCCAACCATATAAAATTATAAAAAAGTGTACATACTTATACATATGTACGTGTATGAGTATCATATAAAATGGTCTTTCCAAAGACCCTGGAGCTCTGACAAACGTTAACCAGTAAAATCACCTGACTGCAATTTGCCAATATTTCTGAAAAACAATGCTACTCTGAATATTCTGGTAAGTACACCATCGTTCAGCTAGGCACATTTAATGCAAAGTATTCAACTTGCTTATGCAGGAAGAGCTTTCTAAAATAGGACAGTCCCATCACCACCACCAACTAGGTAGCATCAATAGAAATGTCATTTTTATAGAGCTCTACTGCATTTAGGAGTTTCTCCCACATCCAGAGAGAAACTCACATAATCACTGCATTATTTCCAAGTGTTCTACACACATACTAGATTCCGAGTAATGTGACCAGAACAGTCATCTCAAAACTTTAAATGCTCATGCAGATAAATCTAACCCAATAGTCTCAAAAAAAAGCAAGTAGGCAGTTCTAGGAACACAACAGGCAATTTTTTGAAAAAATAAAGTTAAAATACTATATTTTTGTTTGAATAAATGTAATGCCTTTTTTTTTTTTGCACACACTGCAGCAGCATTAGCAGGATTACAGCATTATTTGACTTATGTCTTATCTGCCTTTTAAAAAGTCACGGTGAGAACATTATTAATGAATATGCAGAATACAAAAGGATTATTCTGCCACAGGCTTATACATCACCTAGATTAAATGATGCATACAGTTTGAAACTAACTAGTTTTGTAATGCAGATTCCTAAAGACTCTAATGTAATTCCACCCCATTATCCCATGTTTTATATGGCTTGTTTCAGTGTTGACAAAAGCTAATTAGAAAAGAGGACACTCATGGGGATGATATGGCTTACTTCAGGATACTCGGAAATCGACCATGATGTCCTCCTCCTCCTCTCAAGACTCTACACAGTAAACTGTTGTTTTTGTACATCAGACGCAGACAAGACATTTGTTTACATTATCCTCCTCAATCCTGCCTCTGTCCTAAATAGTGTACTCCAGATAGGTGCCAATATATACCAAAATACAGACATTTACCATCTACTGGTAAAGCCTGTCACTATTTTAGTAATCCTTCAGATGATTGCTTTCTTGAACTACCTCCTTACATTTAATGTACACGATATACCAGCTGTGGGCCACTTTACTCGTTGCTGCTGCTTCATTTCCAGCGGTGCGTTTTCCTAGGCTTTTGCTTAAAAATAAAATATAGTATAATGAATTACATTAAAATATAATTAAAGTTTTAGAACTTAATCTAAAAGAAAAGGCCCAGATTTGTATCAAACTGGTAGTTAGTTAATGACACCACATTCTGAGCCTGTGGACATAATTAACCTGTTCGCTGACAGGTTCTGTGAAAACTTCACTCCCCTGTCCCCCGGACCACACATACCCCATGACATCCCTACCATCTGTCCTCTACCTTGTACCTCCAAAGAGCAGGTCATGCAAATGCCCTCTCTAAGGCCAGAAACACAACATCTATGGGACCTGATAACATCCCAGTTTGTATCCTACATGGGCTCAAACAAGAATTAGCAACACCACTGGGTACTCTTTTCAATCATAGTCTGGGCACCGGCTTCATTGCAGCTGAATGGAAAATTGCCCTAGTTATCCCCTTGCACAAAGATGGTGCTTCTGTTGACCCCAGGAACTATAGACCAATTAGCCTGACTAGCCTTATCCGCAGGGCCATGGAGCAAATCATCATGAACCTTATCAAAGATGCATGTAATCTCCAAACACTTGACCCTACTCAGTTTGGATTTGTCAAAGGGGGATCATGCATGTTAAACATGGTGAACTTCGAGACAGTCACCAAGGCCCTGAACGAGGGGAAATCTGTGCATACAGCCTACCTAGACTTAGGCAAGGCTTTTGACACAATCCCCCACTCGGGCATCACTTACGTGAAAGTATTCCCTGACAGTCTCATCTCACAATAAAATCAGATTTTAACCTAACTGATCAAAGCTAATTTGTTGGATCATATCTTCTCGGAATCTGGTTAACAGTTTTCTGATCTTGGGACCACCTGTCATACGAGATGAGTACGAACCAATAACCACTCATTAGGGCTTATTTTTACTGTGGTTTCTTGACTTGATGCTCATCTTAAAACCTTTTTTTTTTTTTTTAAATAATCCCCTCACTCCCATCCAATCAATCCAGCCATCTGTAAAATCATCATTTACCAAGACTTCTGTCACTGACCCATTTCTGTCAAGCCCCCCCCCCACCCCCACCCCCCACACACACAAACACACACCTGGTTGATAGCGACGGTGAATCGAATCAGTTCAACTTAAAAAATGTTGGTGGCTTTTCCTCTAGTCAAAATGCCCACGTTTGCTTCCAGATGTCATGCAATAGGACCACCATACGATGTGCTCTACATCTGAGCATCAAATCTGGGAAGATTAATTCTGAAAAATGATCCACACAAATTCTGTACTGCTGCATGAAGTTACATCTTACACAGCTGTACTGCATAACATTTGTTCTTTTCATTCTCTGTCTTCATTCCTGGATATTCCCTTATATAGCCCAATGTGTTGTCCACTCAGATTATTACTGGTATCCTTCCATAAATCAATATTGGTCTGCATACATTTGAAACTTTGTTTTATCCAAAAACCTTCTTCTAAGCAGTTCCACAGAGTATATCCTTATTCCCATCTTTTTCTGTCACTTTCAGGAATTCTTTTATTCCCCCAACTCCCACACACACACACACACACACACACACACACACACACACACACACACACACACACACACACTTTGGTATCTTTTGGTGTTTAGTCTTACCTTGTCCCTGGGTCTCCTCCTTAACCTTTGTACCACATTGTGTGCTGCAACAACATAATCCATTCTTGGTACCTCTTACTCTTGAGAGAATAGCTTTACATTGTGTATTTCTGGGAGCTTACATGCATGGGTAAAGGGAAAAGGCAAAACCAATGAGTGTATACTGCAAGACCACCAGTACATTTGGCATACATTTATATCCTGGGCCATTTTTCAGAGAACATCTACAGTAAGAGAATGCTCACACCACGCAGAACTGATGTCAGATATTGCTGGTGTCAGCCAGGAGTGTCTACTGCAATACTCTCCTCCCTAGAAAAAGCAGATCAGGGATCCATCCCTGCCCCAGCTAGTCTTCTGGATCTTAAGTCTGCTAGTCAAATTCAGGTTGCCTGCTGATAAACACACAGTGTCTTTACCAACAAGTTAGACTCTTTTTCAAGGATTCTAATCCTTGTGTGTGCTCTTTTGGAAAACGAGAAATTCTATTACTTTCTCACTAATAAAGTCACAGTCAAAGCTTAATCTGCATAATTCTACTTGATTGCTACATCATTTTTGTTACTCTCTTTTAAACATATTTAAAATTGGTGGTATCCCACAGTCCCACTGAAATGGGAGAGTTTTACAAGATTAAGGATACAAATTTCAAGCCAATTAGTTATCCAGATTTTTGACCAGCTATATCATCTTGAATAGTTTTTATAAAGATTTTCGAGATCTGCCAGTTGATACGTATAAAGTAATTAAGTTAATTACCATTTATTGAAACTATATTCGCGTTAACTAGTCTGAGACTCGTGACTGTTGATGCCTGCAAGCATTTAAGTCTACAGTTAGATCTGCTGCCATTGCAAGTGATACAACATAGGTGAAATCATATTGAAAGACTGACCACTTAACGCACCCAACAGAAGTTACTGTCATAACAACTGCAAGCTTCCAACATATTAATGCGAAATTACCAGATTCCAAGTTTGCCGTACATTGAGAACATCAACTTATGTGGCTTTTCAAAATCAACTAGTTTGGTGGTTGACTTACTAAACAGGCGCCATTAAAATGCTTAGATGACTGACCGAAATTATATCCCGTTTCAAAACGCACAAACTTTCAAAACTGCCGCTATACAGAAAGCAATTCGTAACCAAAGAATTTGTAGAGTACGCGCACCTCTGGTATTTGAAAAGGAAAAAAATTAAAGACGCCTTAAGCTTAATTCTATCAACTCTCGTCTGAACAAGAAAAAAATTAAAACAAACCAACGGGAAGAAGGTGACATCTACAAAATAATAAAACATGACAACAGAAGGAAATTTATACTGGCAGAACACAGCATCTCCCCAAAAACCTATGCATGCAAAACATATCATACAAATATATAGTAACCTAGGTGGCAACAACATTAGTTTCCTTCCAAGATATTAATATACTTAAAAAAAATTAAAAAAATAAATAAAACATGAAAACCACCACAATTAATACACACATTTATCCATAAGAACGAGTACATACCAACTTACAGATAACTTAAAATTACCAGCATATTCTGAAAAAAAAAACACTTTATAATTCTGTCAGGCAGCCGAAGAGCTCGAGCAGGTCAAATAATTCCTAGATAGAATACATACACACCTGGAAGGCTTCTCTTGCTCGCGCTCCCCTTCTGTCGTTTTAATCCCCACCGATGGCTCCCTTGCTTCGGGATGACCCGAGGGACAGTCCGTACCCCAAGTCTCTTTTGCGCCCCCTGGTGTTTCTGTTGTAGGCATTTTCGCTTTCCTTAGGCCCACATCAGAAAATTGGGTGGATGCTAGTTCAATCCCACTTTTGGTCTCTTCTTCTAGGCAAGTAGGGAAAAGGGCTTCCCGCAGATCAGAGAAATCAGGAACGCGAGACGAGACAAACAGTCTGTCTCCATCTTCTTCATCCTTCTCTGGATCATGGGACATGGTGCAGCAACCTAAATATAGCAATAGAGAAAATTAATGTAAAAAAAAAAAAAAAGTTGAAAGTTCACTCAGTACTTTTAGAATAGACAGGAGTAACACAAAGTAAAGTTTAGACCCACTTTTGCCACTATTTATATTACAATAAAGTTTAGATATACTGTATAACTGAAACCGTATAACTAGACGCTGTTTACAAATTTAACATAAGGAGTCTCAGCTGGAGTATACACCCATGTTGACGATGAAGTAAGTTGGCACCATCACCAGCTGTCTCCATATTTCTCAACCTCTTAGGACAAGAAATCTGGGCAAAGTCAAAAATAATTAAAGGATGGGGAAGCCGAGGTACAAAACAGGGCAGATTTTAAATACTGGTCGTATAACCTTAGAAACAGGTTTTGTATTGGCATACATTTTCTGAAAGTCTGAAACTCAAAATATATGTCATTATTTAGTGACTTCAGTTTTCAGTGATTTGCCATAAAAAAAAAAACAATTTTTAGGAGATGCAGGCCACAATATGAGACAAACATCTGGACAGTTGAGAGGTGCAGACTACTTTTACTATTCATGAATTGTGAGCTATGTACCCTTTACACATAGAAATGAAATAAGACAAAACAGGAAGCCTGGAAAAGCATAATTAATTTGTCAAGATTCCATTTCACCAGAAAAAATACAAAACACGAAACTGTCCAAAGTAGATCGTTTCAACCGATACATTCTTGCAAAATTTATCCTGAGGTTTTTTTTTTTTTTTTTGGCTTTTTTGACTTTCACACTTGCATGATCCACTGTAACTGATCAACTAAATAAACAGATCTGGACGAAAATAAACGAAATCAGCTCTAAAATTTACGTTAAAAGCAAACATTTTAAAAGTGAGATAAAATCTACTTGATGACATCATAAATGAAAGGGGTACAATTAAGGGATCACGTTCTAATATCTAATTTTAGGGCCTCAGCAGTTCAGACTTTATTTTTATTCAATGCCAAGCACCCCGATCTCTTAAATTCTTGACTCAAACATAAAGGCAAGAAAAATACTATGTAAATTACCTGATCGTTAGATTATGAAGAAAAACAAAAGTAAAGAAAATGATAACGCCTCAGACAACAATGAATAAAAATTGGTCGATTGGGGTAAATTAAATCACCTGGTATGGAGCAGGTGAAGTTAGCAACAAGGTTTTAAATTAACCCTCTTCCCAAGAGCCAAACGCCATTTGTTGGGGGTGGAGTTGTCTTTTAAAGCCCAATTATAAAGTAGATTTAAAGCGAGGACTGTAGATTTACATTTTTTCAACTTCAACAAAAAGGTATTTTAAAATTGTTATACGTATGGGTTTGTTAAAATTGATATACTATTTGATATTTATATGGATGATCTTTTGAAAGAAAGCACTAATTCAACAAAAAAAGTTTTGTAGGTTAATGAAAAAAATCAAGAAGTAAAGTTGTTTTGTAGGCGAGTATAAAGATTGAGTGAGACTATAGCTCCCATTTATCACAGATGGTACCACCCTTTGCGCCCCGGGAACATAAGGGCAAAATTGCTAAAAGAATTTGGGTAAAGGGGGTATATTTAAGCCACTGCTAAGCAAGTCCCAAACTCCATACAGCATCGTTTAATATGCAGTATGGCGTTTTAAGATGCAAATCTAGGTGTAGCATAATTATTCTAGATTTTTTTTTAAACCCAAGCTTAACTGCTAGTTTGCACGTCAGAGGGGAGAAAACGATGTATAGGATTAGAGACGTAGCCACACCTCTCATCCTCTAGGCACTGGCCTTTAAAAATCCTAACAGAGTCAAAAATAACACGTTTTTTTCTTTCACAACAGACAGTGGTAGTGAATTTGTGTATAGACTCGGTTTATGTATTAAAAATATGCATCCATAAACAGTTCTACCCATACCTCGGAGGAACGTTCTTCATTTGGCGCGTTAAACACTTCGTGTTCCTCGGACTTCCACATTAAACGTGAGAGGTGCGTTCAGTGTAAGGATTTTTGTTTTTAACGGATATCCCCATGATAAGGAGAACTGAATCCTATTAATTTTATCAAAAGAACATTTTAGAATTTAAAACTCAGCACATTTTAAGTATTCTGAGTTTATGTGCAGTTGTTAGTAAGCTGTTAGTAAGTGTTCCACATTTTGCCTATTTGTTCACCATTATGATAGGTAATGTGTATCCGTTTGGAGATGGTTCATTTAATGCTATGGGTCTGACTTTGAGAAATGTAAATCAGAGGAGAAAAGTTAAACCTGAGCTAATTGGTCCTGAAGGCCAACTCATAGCAGTTGAGAGGTATGGATAATAGCCCATATAAGAACTCGTACTAAAATCATTCTTTGATTCTGTACTTGGAATGTCTTCACATTCATCTTTTGTCTTTCCTAGTAAAGTTCTTAATTGTATATGTATGCATAGCCGGCTTTAGGTACCACCAAACCTTGCGGTCACTGGGGGCCCCAACCACACCAGATTTATCTTATCTTGATATTTTTTTAACATGTCTGTCAAACTAACAAAAGCTAGTGCAGCAATCCTGTATACTTAATAAATGAGATGTGTAATGACTCTTAATTATATCTCCTCTAAAATTCCAAGATATCTCTGGTTATAGTAGCACCCACAGCATAGCCAGCTTTAGATACCTGCAATACCTGTGGCTGCAAGCAAGGGCCTTAATGGGGGCCCTACAAAAGCAGCTGATGAATTATGCTCTCTAACCTGAACAAGGCTATGATATGACTGGTAGAATAAAGCTGACAATGAACTTATAAGCAAGATAAGCAATAGAGAGATCAACAAGTCACAGTGACTGATTTTGAGTGCAATCCTTGTATTTTAAGAAGAGCTAATGCTTCCGATCTACAGGGATGTTTTTTCTTTCAGGGGAGTTTTATAAATATTGGTAGAATTCCAGATACTACAACTCGCCTTCTTTACACAAAAATTCAACACAATTCCAAAAATATTAGGAGAATAAAGGCTCAAAATCAGGAACACATTTTAAATATTACTTTAACACTTTAGATCAACACGCATTTTTTTTGGGGGGGGGGGGGGGATAATGCAAAGTATAAACTACTGATGCCTGGAATTATTGACTGTATTCCTGAATGATTTATTAGCAAATCAAACTTTTTTTTTTATGAAGGATAGAGCAAAATTATGAGCAAAATCAGGGAAAGTCTGAAATTGGGGACAATGACATGTATGTTTTACTCAAGTGACTTACCCCTGATGCTTACTGATGACTGCTAAACAGCAGTCCCTGATTTGGCGTGGCAGTACCAGTGTTACACAAAGTATTGCTGTCTGCTGAAATTAGGGTTGCCACCTTTTCAAATGGGCAAAGTGGGACATTTTTGGTACAAACATCAGATTTCACAGGCCGACACATACCCACGGTCAGTACAAAAGTTAGAACTTAAATTTCTTGCCTAAATAAAAACTTATTCTTGTAGCATTTTAGTTGCTTATTCTGTTTCTTATAACATTTAGGTATTTTAGATACAGAATAACTGTTTTATGCAACTATTACATAAAATATAGGAAATAATTTTGTCCTAAAATCTCAGGACATTTGCCATTTTTACAATTTCTTGTCAGGACACAACTGCCCAAAGAGGGACTGTCCCTCGCAAAGTGGGACAGGTGGTAACCCTGGCTGAAATAAGTACTAAACTAGTACTGCTATGGCTTTTGTGTGTGTTTGTATACAATATCACCGATTTTTATCTCTGGACACACTCATTATTCTTCTGGGTATCGGTGAAAAATGTAGCTAAAAAGTAATTGCATTTCAAAAGTAATGCATAAAATATATCACAGAACCTTGACACTTCAATCTTCAAAGAGTCTAGTGGTCCCCACACTGTATAAATTGATAAAGGGGGCACCCTTAACCATCCTTGACTATGTGAGGACCCCATAAAAGCTGTTGCTGGTTGGGGAAAAACAGAAAAAACATATTAATTTTCTGATTGCGCTCTTTAACCTGAACAGGGCTTGACCCTGTTGGGATAAAGCAGATAATGGCCTCTGCTCTCAACTGCACCCATTCTAATACCAGGTCTGTGTGTCTGTACAAAGGTTACTATAGCTTGTGTAGGGGCAGTGTGTACCATCTAGTAGCAACAAAGTTGAATAAATTACTATAATCGTTATTCTTTTCACTTTCCTCACAATCGCACTTCAGGCATGTACATAGGCAGCTGCCTTTGACAGTTTGGGTTAAGGAGTGAGGAGTCATGCTATGTTTATGTATGTCAGTACTCATTTGAAACGCAGGACACTGGCAATTTGAACATCTGCTTTCATTCCAGTCTCTAGGCAGTGACTGTCTTCTTTTCGGGGGGAGGGGGAGGCAGGCCATAGTCGCAGATTGGACCTATGTATCCAGACAAATGTATTGTTCATTTTTTTGTGAGCTACTATTGTCATCTTTGAATATTAACCCTTGGGCACATCTTGTGTCATCCTTGAAAGAAAAGACTGAAGTTATTTTCTTACTCCTGGCTTTTGTTTAGAACACCATTGGGTTAAAACGTTGTGAAAAATGCTCTCCGATGCACCTCAGAGCACCTATATATGGCTTCTTGGGCCTTGCCTTAGAGTTGTTTCCTAAGTGGTTATTACTATGCTGTCTTGGTCAGGAAGGGTGTGCTAGTTGAACAGCAGCACTGACTTTTCTTAATCCTCATTCTGTTCAAGCCATCATTGGATGAAAAGATTATGTAAAAAGAAAAAAAAATTAAAATGCACTTTAGAGCATATAGACAGCATTTCACCTATGTCCAGACCTATACATAGTTGCTATTTTGTATCATTGTTGTAACTAAAATGCCAGTAACTGAACATCCCTCTGTTAGAAGGGTGAACATAATGTAGTACATAGGCCTGTCATACTGTAACAGCATTGTAGCTAAAGGTTAGTCTGTACATAACTACTTCTAAAAGTTTGCAGCATCAACTAAAAGGCTGCTTTGGAGGGGTGGCAGTGATAGGGTGATACTTTGGGGAGTGCCTAGGGGGCCCTCAAACATGACACTTGCTGGGGGCCCCCCAAATGTTAACACCGGCCCTGTATGTATGCCACTTTATTAAAAAGACAGTTTCAGTATATCAGGAAAAAATTCACAGAACATTAAAAGTTTCTGTTGTCTGTTTCCTTCTTATTAATGTGTCCTTTCAGAATGCAAGTATTTTAACCATACTATGCCAAATGCATGGTACTAACAAATTTCTGTTTTTAAACTATCTTATCACATGTTTACTCTCTCTTGAAGCTTGACTCCCCAGACATCTCCTGAAATTGAGTTATAAACCCTACCCAGCTGTGCAACCTAGTTATCAAAATATAAAAGTAATAACATTTGGTTCGAGAGACAATTTCATTACACTGCACTCATTGCTTGAGGGCTCATTTGTACCTTTTGTTCTTGTATGTCTGAAAATTGGGCATATTTGAGTTGGTCAAATGTCCCCTCCTTACTCTTGAATATAGACAGCTATGCTGTTACCAAGACATGGTTTAAATCCACAGAAAGTACTCTGGCATTACAAGGCTGCAATGCCTTCCACACATTTAAACCATCAGCTGCACAGACTGAGACAAAAGGTGGAGGAGTCTCCATCTATATTGGTAACACTTGTTAAACAGGACAATGCCCTGGAATTTATCCATATGCAAATCACCATAGATGGTCACATAGGTTATTCTAGCAAGCCATGGGTCATCCTTGATGTCTCTAGAATCACACAGCTGGTATGTAGACCTACTGGAATGGTCACCATTATCCCAAATACACTATTAATGGGAGATTTTCTATACCCCTATATAGAATGGGAAACCAACTACCTGATGCTTGTATGCACAGTAATTCCTGGACTAACACAAATACCTGTGATGAGAGAATGCATGCATCCACCACAGGTTCAAGCATAATGGACCTGGTACTCATCAATATGGGAGAGTTCTGCACTGCCTGACCTCCTCATTAATGTGATCAGACCACAAAGCTGTCTCCTTCAAAATAAAAATTAATTTAGTCTCAACACCAAGCCCTGTAACAGTTAGGAAGTATTCCAAAGCAAACTACATCCTATTAAGCTATAATTTGTCAAAATTCAAAGACCCGCCCAACCCTGAGTTCAGAAACCTATGTGGAATTATTCTCAGAGACCCTGTACAAGTATATAAATGGCTGTGTAGACTGCTGTACCTACTAGAAGTTAGTCAAAAAACAAACCACACTTGTGCATTCCTAACCTTAATAGAGTATATAACTAAAGTGAAAAAAAGTCATGGCTAATATAAACAGCAACTCCCAAAATGGGAGGAGCTCTCTGATTAAACAAAACAGGAAACTAAGATGACTAAAGTCCAGCAAAGCCAATTACAAAGTCAAAATAGTCTTGCAGGCAAAAGACAACAGTAAGACCGTCTACATTTGTCCGAAACCTCAAAGGCAACACACAGTATGTTGAACTGGTCGTCAATGGTACTACCTTTACTGAGCAGAATGACAGTGAGTTTGCTGGCTAACCAACTTTGTGGTCTACCTCCTCCCCCCATGAAATGCCTACTAGCATAACTCCTCCCAACTATTAACAGGGAGCAGGTACTGGGGGTGCTCACTAAGGCCAAAAACACAGCCTTGATGAGCCCCAACAGTGTTCTGGAATACCTCCTAAATAGATTGAAACATGACCGATCAGGACCACTTGAGTCACTTTTCAACTATATCTTTAAAATAAATGGGCTTTGTACCTTGAGAATGGAGGACTGCAAGAGTTATGCCACTTCAAAAGGGTGGACCATCAACCAACCCAAATATATACCTATCAGTCTGACTAGTCTAATATGCAAAACCATGGAACAAATCATCATGGAAATAATCAGCAAAGACATGGTCAGCCTTCATACACTGGACCCAAATTAGTTTGCCTTTAAGGGAAGGTCATGCCTACTAAACCTGGTTGACTTTGAGAAGCTCACCAAGGCAATGGGTGAATGGAAGAAGGTGCATACCTGGACCTAGCTAAAGCATTTGATACAATACTCCACTGTGATATAGTTGACAAACTCGGCAAAGTGGGAATAAACCCCCACATAACTTAACTCACTGGATTGTCACCTGGCTCACAGACAAGGATGCAGGAAGTCAGGATTGGTGAAATCACCTCCACCAAGACACCAGTCACTAGTGGAGTAAATCAGATCTCCATACTAAGACAGATCCTATTTGGAATCTGTTTTGGAGGTAAAGGTTAATGTCATGGGCCTTTGGCTGACCCAGGTTTGCAGATGACTTCAATCTGGGAGCTATCAGAGTCCCCATGACACACACATCTTACAAATGAGAGTCTAACACAGAAAATGATTGTTGCCAAAGTCACAGAATTAACCTCCATGTCAAAAAATGGATTATAGTGCCTTTTAAAGAAAACTGCTATCCAGGCTAATTACTCCATTGATCAGACACCCCTAACAGTTGACCTGGAAGTCTAGAATCTAGGAACATATATAGGTAATCTGGCCTGTGACCAACATGTGGCCAAGGTAGTAAGAAAATCCTTCTGTCACCCAACTTGTAAGGGCATGGCATCTAGTTCTAGGGAAGTCAGTGCCACTTTATTCAGCCCTTGTCAGACCCATCATTGAGTATGTTCCCTTTGGCATGTACCTGAACAGAAGTGTGCAAAAGTTGGAATGTCCACTAATGTTCCTTACCAGAAGAATCCATGCTATAAACACACTGTCCTATACAGATTGCCTTAAAGTCCTGTCTCTATACTCTCTCCTACAGGTTACTGAGAGTCTATCTATGCCTGGCATACAAGATATTAACTTATCCAGTTCGATAGACCTTTTGAACATCTACAAAATTAACAGCATCAGAATGACTAGATCCAAGAATTTAAATTTTGCTTGTGACACAAGACGTTGGCAAGACAAATGTGTCTAGTAAGCCCACTCTGTAGGACATATCCATGTGAAACAGAGTCCAACCCTAGCCCTATGTAAGCATAACATAGACCAATGGATGGGGAGCATATCTAAACAATCCTACTTTGATTTGTGATTTATTGATCTTTACTGTTAAGTGTGACTGCGAGTGATAGTAAGCAGAAGCTACTAAATGTCTTGGATGTAAAGGAATTACAGCTTTTGTCTGGCTTGTAGACCTTGTAGGGTCAGAACAACTTTACTGTACTTTAGTTGTATATTGCTGGTGTAATTTTTTTGTTATAGAAGTTGATTTAAGTTCTCATTTAATTCTGTTACTGATTTTGATTATTCTTTTCTTTTACAATATTTTAATTTGAAGCTGAATATGGATTCCTTAAAGGAGTATGAAATTAATTTGCTAATGCACAAATATCTTGTACAATGTAATATGCTATGTATATATAAAAGTTACAGCTGATGACACTGATCTGTGTTCCTTGTGTCAAAAGTTGGATGATTTGCTTACCATTGTTGGAAGTAAATCTAGACTTGATGATTGCACTTGTGCAATTGGCATGGTTTGGACAACTGTTGTATCATGTATTAATGACTGGACTGATGAAATATTAGGCATAGAACAAATGGAACACATTTAGGAAATGATGCAGCTGTTGTCTGGAAAAAATCATTCAACCCCTATGAAACAAGACAATGCCCCGACAACTTCGGAATTCTGGATGCAAGTATTCATCAGTCTGAGGATCCAGTTTGTTTAGAGGGGAAAAAAAGAAAGGAAGTTTGCAACACAAGGAAGAAAAAGAAACTTGATTAATAACTGTAACTGATTTTATAGGTTATCAGCTTACAGAAAGACGACAGTTTTCCAACAGAAGGTAGAGAAAAGAGGCAAGGGGCAGGTGAAAAGGAAAAAATCAAGTGAATGTGGAAGGACTGAAGAACATTACTGTAAGAAAATAGAGAAAGATGTCCTACATGGCTCAAGCTGTGGCTTTACAATACCAGCTGTATGAGAATTTAATACACTGAAAACAGTGGGATTAACAACACTAATGGTGATTATCCTTTGTAACAATTGATGGAGCAGATATTACTGTATTAGAAGCTGAAGATTCTTCAGAGCTGGCTAGCAAAGACATTCTTGTAATTAGATTCAATTATTAGCAGAACTGATACTTGTATTTGCAGAGAAAATAATGAACATTGAATAGTGTTATGCTTGCCAGGAGCAAAAATATAAGATGTGAAAACCCTTGGAACGCCTTCATGTAAGGAATTACAGATCCGTTTTTATTCATGTTAGTACAAATGATGTTACCCACAAGGATTCTCTGACTGTTGGGGAATTAATGGCCCTCTTGGATATATTGTACTGGTGTTAGGATGTACTTTTCACAAATCTAGAAAGGATATTCAGGTCACTGTGAATGAAAATTATTTTTGGGGTAAATAACTACATGGAAAAAAAATGTCCTGATTTAAAAAAATGGAAATGTGTAGAGCATCCAAGCCTAGTGTTGGGTACACTTGTTCAGACAGGATGGTGTGCATTTGTCAAGATCAGTCAATTTTTTACAGCAAATATTTTGCAATATTTGACATACTAGGCAGGATTTTTGCCAGGTCGAAAATTTAACAGTTCACAGATGGCAACATTTGATGCATCTCTGGTTGTTAATGCTAGGAGCATTAAATTTTTTTTTTATTGGGAATGGACAACTTCAGTCTTGTGGGAATGTAATTTGTGAAACATGGCTAAAGAACAATGACTGGAAACCAGTAAAACTAAACCTAGTGTTGATTTGGCCATTATTTGGTTAATGTTTAATTGATTTCAGGGTACTCATGTAATTCAGTGTGAATTTACTATTTAAATGCTGTTTTTAGTATTTATTGACTCTGAAGAAGCCTGGTGGTGGGTGAAAGGACTTAATCAATGGTGGATTTTGCAATAAAGCTGATTCTCTCCTGGCACGGACTGGTAGTTTTACTGGTGTTTTGTTTTACTAATGACTGGAAACAAGTTGTCTGGGTATAAATGTTTACTGTAACAGACATTCTAACAAAAAAATCAGGTGGAGGTGTGATAAGGATTAAAGACTATTATGAGACCTGTGATTATTACATGTTCAATAACACCAAAACTATATATTGACTGATACTGTGACAATAAATACAACCCTGGAACATATAACAATTGGAGTGTATAGACCACCAAAGTAATGTGCAGATGACCTAGAGGAATGTATATATTTCTTACATGAAACACAGGCAGGAAGAATATTGGCTGGGGACTTAACTTTACCCGAAACAGACTGGAATAATATTGATTCAACAATGTTAGTAAGGAAATTATTCACAATGTGTTCAGGAACAATTGCTTTAGACTGAAAAAAAATAACTGGATAGAACATACTCAACACTGTATTCCTAAAGAAATGACTTGTTGATGTGCAGTTATCATGGGGTTAAAAGGTTAATTTGTTGCAACATAATTCTGCCAAACTGAAATCTAAACCAATGCACAGAAGGTTAATTGGATTATATGGAAGCAGCAAAACAGTCACTATATAAAACTAACTGGATTGAGAGGTTTTCAGTGGAAAAACTGCAGACAATGTGTAAAAGTTTTGAAAAATTATTTTGAGTGCAAAAAAAAAAAACAAAAATGTTTAACATCAGGATCTAGACATCAGGGTGATATTCCCATAAAAATAAGATACCCGTTTAAGGTGAGAGACAAATACAAGAAATGGAAGAGATGTCAAACTGAAAAGCTGGGCAAACAGACTAAGCATAGTGTGAGACAAGATCAAGAAAAATTTGAAGAATTTATATAAAGATATTCAGCACAATAGGAAACATTTTTATACATATAAGATGCAGGAGTAGTAAAGACAAATTGATAAAACTGTGCGCAGATTCTAAAATGTATTCTCGGGTAACAGATTATATAGATTTAAAAAATCTTATGCAAAACAGTTTGGTTCAACAAAAGAGCTAATACGTTGTCCTAGTGACATCCAGATAACCCCAGATACTGGAACATATTGAAAAAGAACTACACAAACTGGAAAACTGGATCCAAACAGAGTACAGGGAGGAGATGGAATTGGTAACAATGACCTGAGAACACTTTGCGGTACCGTTGGATCTATTAATTCACTAGGTCATATAAATATGGGGATATTCCTCAAGATTGGAGAAGTGCACTTATTAAACCGGTATTCAAGGGAAAGGGAGTATTACAAACCCATAGTTATATAGACCCTTGAGTCTACTTTTATGTTGTGGAAAAATAATGGAGAAGGTAGTAATGGCTTCAGAACTAGATATGTTGGGACTAGAAACCATATATCAGCATGCATATGTTGAAAACGGATCTTTTGCTACCTGTAACATGTTCTACAACAATATAATAGCTATGATTGAAAAATTGTGCTATGATGTAATTTATATAGATTTAACTTCATTTGACAGGGTCCTGCATAACACTGATCAATAAATTGGAACTAGGTATCTATTTACTCTTAAGATGGACAGCTACATGGCTTATAAATAGGACATGGAAAGTATCCTACAGCCACTGGATGGGTGAAATCCTTGGTTAGTCAGGGTGTCCCACAGGGCTCTGTCCTAGGCCCTTACTACTTTAGATTATATCTTTCAGACTTGACTTTTTCATCTGAGGTGTTGTATTGTCTATATGCAGATGACCTGAAATTGGGTAAACTAATTACATGCATTACAGATAAGGCATGTCTGCGAAATAACTTTACTAAATTAACAATTTGGGCACAGGAGATTAATATGTTGATAAATATTCACCTTTCAATTTAGTTTTGGATGCATTTAATACAGTACACAGTGATTGAAAAGAGAAGTTATGTACTTGCCATAATGTTCCATGTTTGTAGTCCATCTCGCCTACATTCTTGCTGGATGGGTTCGGAGCCAATATTTGGCTCTGACTCTGCCGATACTAAAGCTTTTACTGGCTCGAGGATAACCCCTATGCCATGGTGCCTCACGGAAATTCCCCAGATCTTATTTGCAAGAAAGTAATAAGTACCTATCTGGTATGAAATATCAGAACTGTATAGATACAGCCAAAACATTTTGTAATATAATCCATGCCAGGTGGACAACAATTGAAAACCAGGTCAGACAACACCAGTATAGTCCACCTGACAGCACCAGTATAGTCCACCAGATCCTCCAGGAACAGGAAGGGGGTTGGAGGGAGGAACGCAAGAATGTAGGCGAGATGGGTACAAACATGGAATGTTATGGTAAGTACATAACTTCTTTATGTAGTTCTATCTTGCCGTAATTCTTGCTGGATGGGACAGCGTCCCTAGCATCTATATCCTGGGTGGCTCAAGTGAAGAGAGACTTCAGCACAGTGGACCCAAGGGAAGACCTGTCCCGGGAGGCCAAATCCAATTTGTAATGAGTGACAAAGTATGTGATCTTGCCCAAGTAGCTGCTGCGCAAATAGTATTATTGGGAGCCTAGATCTAAAGGCACATGAAGTAGATACAGCTCTAGTAGAATGGCTTTTGACTTTGATGGGGTAAGTGTTTGCTAGCAGTTTGATAAGCAAAGGAAATGCAATCCGGAATCCATTTTGAAAGAGTAACCTTGGAAATGGGCAAGCCCTTATTATTAAAGGAAAAATAATTGATCTGATTTTCTGAATTCTTTAGTCCTGTGTAAATAAAATCTGATAATTTTGTGAATGTCTAACTGGTGTAGTCTATACTCAGATTTATTAGAGTGGTTTGGAAAAAAAACGCTGGTAGCTCTATTCAGATTGTGCTCTGAATATACCTTGGAAAGAAAGGAAGGGTTTGTCCTGAGTGACTTTGTGAAAAATTAATGTAAGGAGGTCTAATAGTAAGAGCTTGCAGTTCTAAGACTCTCCTAGCAGATCTTATGGCTACTAAGAATAGTGTTTTCCATGACAATTTCAGGTCTGATGGACAGGGCTCAAAGGGTGCAGACATTAAAGATGAGAGGACTAAGTTTAAGTCCCAGGGGTTCTAATGGCTGTTTGGAGGCCTGAAAAGAACTCCTTTTAAGAAGGTTTTGCACAAGGAGTGTGACATGATTGGATTTCCCATGAAGCCAAAATGGAAATTGGAAATGGCAGCTAACTGAACTGCAGCGGCTGCAGCTCCTTCATGGAAAAGTTGACGCTAGGATAGATTCTATAGGAGCCATATATGGATCTAAGCCTTGATTCATAGCCCAAATAGAAAGCCTTTTCCATTTGCTGGAGTATAGTTTGAGTGGAAGGTTTATGGGATGAGATTAGAATGTGTTTGACAGAAGGAGATAGGGGAATACACCTGGCTATTTGTAGAACTGGAGCAGCCATGCTGTCAATTTGAGGGTGTGGATGGTGGGATGGAACTGCCCCAATTCCAGAGGTCTGGAGATGGGTCCAGAATCCATGGTTCCTCCAAACGATGGAGCCACAGGAAGGGAAAACCATACTTGTCGAGGCCAGTAAGGAGCAATGAGGATCAGGAACTCCAACTGTTTCACTTTGTGTTACCTTTGGGATGAGAAGAAAAGGTGGAAAGGCATAAAGTCCCAGGGACCAATCGTGGACTAGAGCATCCCTGGGTGACATCCCTGGATGGGGAATGAGAGCAAAGTAGCTGCTGCATTTGGTGTTCGGGTGAGTGGTGAATAGGTCGCAGCAAGGCTGGCCCCATCTGTGAAAGATCTCTTTTGCAACTTCTGTATTCAGGGACCACTCATGAGACATCAGAATTGCTTGGCTGAGTTTTGCTATTATGTTGGATTCCCCCAGGATGTGCATTGCTACCAGGAGCCTTTGTGCCCATCTCCCATTTCCAAAATCTTAAGGCCTCTTGGCAAAGCAGGTAAGATTTGGTTCCCCCTTGCTTATTTACAACACGACAGACCTGTTTGAATCGCAATTGTCTCTGTGGGAAGGGAGCTGTGAAGTGCTTGCAACGCATACAGCACCGCTCCCATCACCAGAACATTGATGTGCAAGTGGTTATGTTCTGCCAAGTACCTTGGATTGTCATTCCCAGATAATGCCCCCCCCCCCACACACCCTATCTGGGAAGCATCCGTGTTCAAAACTGCTCTCTCTTGGGGAGGAACAAGTGGACGACCTAGAAGTTCTGTGTGCAACCACCATGTCAGATCCTTCTTGCAGGTGTTTGTTATAAAAATCTGAGACAATGGAAGGTCTTGCATCGACCATTGGGCAAATAGCCACTGAAGTATCCTCATGTGTAGACTAGCTAGAGGAACTAATGGGATGGATGAAGCCATAGTCCCTAGGACTTTAAGGACTACCCTGGCCTGAATTTTGTTTAGCAAGGATCTGACTACTTTGTAGAGACTACTTTCTGGTGTTGGTCTTGCTGACATGGTGGTTGTTTATTTCTAAGCCTAAGAATACAATGTGCTGCAAAGGAGATGAGGCTGACTTTTTTTAGGTTGACACTGATGCCTAGACTGGTGCACAAGGATAGTCTCGTCACTGATTCTGGCGAGTTGATGCTTGGTGGTGGCAGTGAGGAGCCAGTCTAGGTACAGAAACACCTGGAATCCTTGACGTCTCAGGTGAGCAGTAACCACTGCCATGCATTTGGTGAACACTCTGGGTGGCTGTAATGAGACCAAAGGGCAGTGTTCTGAACTGAATGGCTCCCAGCTGGAAGTGTCTCCTGGAGCATCTGTCCATTTTGATGTGGTAGTATGCGTCCTGGAGATCGATTGAGCACATCCAATTGCCTTTCCTGATGAAGGCAAATATCGACTGCAGAGTGATCATTTGGAACTTCGATTTCTTTACGGACTTGTTGAGCCTGCTGAGATCTAGAATTGATCTCCAGTTCCCCCCTGTCTTTTTCTGAACTAAACAGAATCCAGAGTAAGTTCCAGATCCTACTTGCTCTGCAGGGACTTTGGATGACTTTTTTTTTTTTCTCAGCAATGAGATGACCTCTGATGTTGCACGGTCTAGTTTGAATGGGTGGTACGTCTGGTAGAGACTCATTTGCTGGGGGTTCTGATGCACAGGAGATCAGATAACCTCTGGATATTATGGTGTGTACCCAATGATCTTAGCGAAATGGTTAGCCAGGCACTTGGGGGTAGTCTATTGTTGTACTTGACTGCCTCCAGAGACGGGCGATGGAAGGAACGATTAGAGAAGGTTTCTCTCTCCTTGATGTTGCGGACTTCCTCTGCCGTGAAGGTGGCATCTTCCATTATATCCTCCCCCTCTCTGCCTCTAGGGGAGGGTTGACCTTGTGCCTGAGGGAAACCTTTTTAAGATTTACAGAACCACTGTCTTTCACCTGGGGTCCAAAAAGAGATTAACCATCAAAGGGGAAGTTGGTGAAGGAAGACTTGAAGGAATCTGTGAAATTACAAAGACTCATCCAAGAATGTCTCCGGAGGGATATTCCTGCTGTGGCTGCTCAATATCAGCCTCATGGAGGAGTTGGCTATGGATGTAAGGCTGGAGAGCTGCTCAGAAATCTTATCCATGGAACCTGAAGCTACTGAACCCTAGAAGGCATCTCCTAACTCCTTCAGGAGATCCCTCTGAAGATGAGTAAAACAGGTAGGGTAATTCAATCTTAATGTAAATGCTGCTGAAGAAAATATGCTTCCCATACCTATCAATCATCCTGGACTCCTTGTTAGGAGGATGGCTATTGGAAGATGTCTCTATCATCTTGGTGGCCATTGCTACCACCATAGCATCAACAGGAACTCCTTTACTAAGGAAAGTCTTATCCTCGGGTGGTGTCATGAATTTATTTGGTCTCCTCTGGACAGGCTCCACCGAGTCTGGGGAGGTCCAGGCTTTCCATGATATGACACCCCCCTGAGTTGGTCATAAGGCAGCGTCACCCAGGACGTGGAAGGTCAGGAACAAAAGGCCTCAAGATACTGATTCATCCTCAGTAGGGTTGGAGGTCTTCCAATCACCCTTCTAAGGATTTCTTAGAGATCTTCAGAAAAGGAGACTTCCTCCGAGAGGGATCTAGAGGACCCTTCTGATTCCGCTAAATCAGTGTCAGAAGTGACAAACTCAGGTGTGTCAACATGCTTCCTTGTACACAGTCTCTTCCGAGGGAGCTCTCCAGTGGGATAATCTGGGGAGGTCTCTGAAGAGGGGGCACCTGTAATGGGGGCTGCTTGGGCCTCTGGTTCCCTATGCTGTGGGGGGTGGCAGGGGGAAGAGGTTGCTGCCTGCTGCTGATGGGACACAGGTTCCAAAGGTATGGCTTTAGCAGAAGACAAAGCCTTTCCTCCCTGCTCTGAAGAAGACCTCTGCTCCAAGGGGGACAGATGGTCAGCGCCTAGCAAGGGGGAACAGCTCCAAAGCAGAAGTGGGAGTAAAGCTGAGCCAAGGCACTGAGAGGGAGGGTCAGTTCCAAAGAGAAGCCAAGGTGACTGTCCCCCTAGGAGTTGACTGAAGAGCATTGGCTCCCAGATCCCTTGGCTCCAGACTGAGCTACCAAGGATAGAGTAATCTGTTCCGAGGAAGCGGGTTGAGTCCCCAGAACAGACTGGTCTAAGACAGAAGAACCTGAAGTAATGGGTTCTGAGAGCAAAGCAGTCTTGAGGAGGAATAGTGGCAGGTAAGGGGGTCTGCTCCGAAGCCTTTAGGTCTAGAGGGACCAATTTTCTTGCCAGAGCTGGATCTGAAAGCAACCTCTTCACCTGCACGATGTCCTCATCTGATAGTCCTGGAGGATCTGGTGGAGACAGGAGATGATCTCTCAAAAATAGGAGATGTCAAGGTGAGTGACGCATCAATATCCGGTAAAAATTTTCTGTACCGAAGGTTGCCTCTGCACCGATATGGAAGAAGTAAGAAATCTGTGGCTCTGACGCTTTGGTCTTTTTTGACTGCTCTGAAGCTGGGGCCAAAGATTTTCTCTTTGAAGACTAGGAGCTGCCTGACAGAGTTCCAACTGTTCTGGAAGGAATTAGTCACAAGACCCCTATCAATAAGTTTTCTTTTACTCTCATTCAAGACCCTGGTGCTAAATGCATGGCAAAAAGTACAGGGCTCTTGCAAATGAGCTTCACCTAAACAGTATACACAACTGGTGTGACTCAGACATTTTCTGTGAGCATCTGTCATGCTTTGTAAACCCTGAAGGGCGAGGATCCTTATGCTCTCTATCCTTTTCTTTAGACATGACTAAAAGGTATAAACTAGCTAGACTAGCAACAGCAGCAATAACTAAGTACTAACTACTGACAAAAGTAGTACAGAAGAAAAGTTATATAGCTTTTTTTTTTTTTTTTTGACGCACACTGAGAAAAGGCCCTGTAATTTAAACGGGCTGTACAATCCTAGGGGAAAGAATAGGAGTCACAGTCACACGAGAGATACATATTAAAGGCTGTAAAAGGATAGAAAACGTCAAGCACTAAATTTAGTAAATACTGTTTGCCAACAAGTCAGTAAGACACAACATTGAAGCTTTCGAGGCAAATTCTGGGGAATTGCAGGGAGGCCCCATGAGATAGGGATTAGCCTCGAGCCAGTAAAAGCTCTCTAGCTTTAGTATTGGCAGTCAGAGCCGAATATCTGCTCCAAATCCATCCAGCAAGAATTAGTGAGATAGGACTACATAACATCTGTAGACTCATTTAAGGACCTGAGTATATGGGCAGTTTCAGCTAGGAGTTTTTCTAATATCAACCAATTGGTTAATGATATAACTAAGTCTAGGAAATCAAAAATGATGGTCATTGTTAGTTGCATTAGATCAAAACTTGAGTATGGAATAACTCAACACCACCCCCCCCTCTGGAATTACAGATTAACGTGGGCATAAAACCCTATGTCACAAGATGGGTGGCCAACTAACTCGCTGACAGAACCCACATAGTAAAAGTAACTGATTCCAAGTATGACTTCAGACAAGTGGAGTACCTTCAGACCAGTGAGGAGTGGAGTACCACAGGGTTCAGTGCTGGGTCCTGTCCTGTTTGGCATCTACTTCTCTGAAGTGCAGGCCAACACAGAAGGTCTTTGGCTAACAAAGCTCACAGATGACTGCAAACTTGGAGCCATAATAGAATCACCTAATGATGTAGACCTTCTACAAAAGGGCCTTACAGAGAAAGATGTTTAGTGTCAGTCATGGCCTCAAGCTCAATGCCAAGAAGTGCATTGTCATTCCCTTTGGGAAAAACTCTGTACCCATGAACTACCACATAGGTGGTAGCTCACTAAACACAAAGTGTGATAAGAGACCTCTGGACACAGGTGGACAGTAGTTTCTCCTTTAACCACATCGCCACAGTAGTTGGGAAAACCTATGGGGCACCTCATCACAAAAGGGTTTTTCTCTAGAGAAAAGGTCCTTGTTCCTCTATACTCATCCCTCATCAGACCCATTATAGAGTACAATGCCCCATTTGGCATGTATCTCGCATGACACCTACAACAATTGGAATGGTTGGAACGGCCACAGAAATACCTCATTAAGAGGATTACCAGCATCAAACAGATGCCGCATGCATACGGTCTCAAACTCCAGCTCTACTGTCACATATCTACTGTGAGGCGATCCTGCCTAACTTACAAAGCTATGTCAAACCCAGAGCTGTTGGACATGCTACACTTAAAGAAATCCCAATCTCTCCTTACCACACATTCCCGGGACCTAAACCTTGTCACAAACAGAAAATGCTGGAGGGATAGATTCTTGTCCCACAGACTTACCATACTGTGGAACAAACTACCCATTCTTGTCAAGCAAAGCTCCTCATTGGCCGTCTTTAAGAAAAATCTTGACAATTGGATGGGGGGGGGAGAAAAAAAAAATTCACCCAGGGGATCACTTCTATGGCACTGCTCGACAGGGGCACAAGAAAATTTTCTTGGATCGCAAAAGCCAGGGAACCTTTTTGGCTAGGCTTATATAGGCCCCAGGGCTGATTAGTTTAATACTGACCTATAAGAAAACAAGCATAAGTAAACTGGAAAGAGTAGAACAGGAATATACCAAGGGCATCCACGGATGTGAAAATTTAAGTTGTTATGAAATACTAAAATATCTGAATTTGCGATGGAAACTGTGAGTTGTACGTGAACCTCGTGATTTCGGAGCATTCAGCAAAGACGGCGCAAGCAGTCTGGAATTGCCTGAGAGAAAGAGGTAAGGCAGCTATGAAATAAAAAAATGACAGCAGGTTCCTGGTGTTAAGGGACTCTTTGGAATGGCGAGTTTGGGTGACCGCGCATTGAGAGGCCGTGACTTTATGAAGCGCGCACCCGTGTGGCTGTAGTTAGTGAGAGCTGTAGAGAATGGTGCTGGAGTAGTAGTAAGTTTTGTGACAGTAAGGTCTCGTAGGCTACTAGTAGAGAGTTTCTTCCAGGCCTCATGTTAGGGCAGAGTAAATATTGGGCCCAATGTTTGTGTTTGGTGCCCAGTGCACGAGTGATCATTAGAGAACTGAAGGGGGTGGGGCCGTTAATCGCAGGCGGTACAAGGTGGATGTTGGGCCTGTTGGTCTTACCGGCTTAGGGGGAAGTGGTGGGAACATGTTCATAGGTTTATACTAGGCTATCTGCCTGAGGGCATTTACAAGCCTAGCCCATAGTTTTGTGGCTTACGCCACCCCTTTAGTATACTATACCCATTATTTTGCTGTGCCTCTGTCGAGCAGTGACACTGAGGTAATCCCTGGGGTATATCTGCGATCTCCCATCCATTGGTCAAGATTTCTCTTGAACAAGGCCAGCGAGGTGCTCTGCCTCACATATACCGGGATTTTGTTCCACAGCATAGGGAGTCTTTGGGTGATGAATCTATCCCTCCAGCACGTCCTATTAATAGCCGTGTCGAGGTTTAAGTCTCCTGCCCTTGTGGCTCTGATGGATCTAGATTTATTGAGGTGAAGCATATTCATCAAATCTGGGTTTGACATGGCCTTGTATGTCAGGCACAGGTCACCTCTGAGCAAGCGGTGGCGACTGAATAGAGCTGAAGTTCTTTCAGTCGGGCAGCATAGGACAGATTTTTGAGACCCTTTATCCTTTTGGTGAGGAACTTTTGTGGCCTCTCCAGCTGCTGCAAGTGTCGGGTCAGATACATTCCGAATGGGGCATTGTACTCAATCATTGGTCTGAGTGATGAGTATAGGGAAACTATGACCTCCCTTGATCTAGATGTGAATCCCTTCATGATAAGGTGGGCAATGTAGAAGGTCTTCCTAACTACTTTAGCTACATGGGTGTCGAATGACAGGCTACTGTCAACCTGGGTCCCCAGGTCCCTAATAACTTCTTCTGTGCTCAGTGGATTGCCACCTATATGCTAGCTAGGGGTAACCTTGTTTTTCCCGAAGGGTATGACTATGCATTTTTTGGCGTTTAACTTTAGGCCATGGCTCTGGCACCAGTTATCCATTTCTGTGAGACCCTTCTGAAGGATATCTGTGTCAGATGTGTTTTCGGCTACGGCGCCCAGTTTGCAGTCATCTGCAAACTTGGTCAGCCATAACCCTCCTGTGTTTGCTTGTACTTCGGAAAAGTAGATGCCAAACAAGAGTGGGCCCAGGACTGAGCCCTGTGGGACACCACTTGTGACAGGCTTAGAGTCTGACATGGCGCCAGCAACTCTGACCCTGTGGGTTCTGTCACTCAGCCAGTTTGCAACCCATCTTGTGATGTATGGGTTAACATTTAAGCTGATGAGTTTATCAATGATACCCGAGTGGGGTATTATATCGAAAGCTTTCGCTAGATTGAGGTAGGCTGTATGGACTGCCTTTCCCTCATCAATGGCTTTGGTGACTGTTTCGAAAAAGTCAACAAAGTTTAAAAGGCATGATCTGCCTTTGACAAAGCCAAACTGGGTTGGATCCAAAGTCTGCAATTTCCCTATGTCTTTATTTATGAGATCCATTATGATCCTCTCCATGGCTTTGCAGATAAGGCTTGTCAAGCTAATGGGCCGATAATTTCCAGGGTCGGTGGAGGCACCGCCTTTATGAAGTGGGACCACTGTCGCAGTGCGCCACTCCCTGGGTACATATCCAGAGGTGAGACTATGATTAAACAGCTGTCCTAGCTGTGGGTTTAATTCCTCGTTGAGTTCGTGGAGCACACAGCCGGGGACACCATCAGGTCCCATGGATGCTGTGTATTTTGATTTGGAGAGAGCAGTTCTCACTTGGGCGTTAGAGATGTTTGGGGGCTGCAATCATTTGGTATAGATATCTCTCCTTTTGGGGAGAAGTTTGCACTGAACCTGTCAGCCAGTATGTTGGCAATGTCTGTAGGATCAGTAATCTTCACATCATTTTGAACTAGTTCTGAGCATATCTGGGAGTTTCCTCCCAGGTTTCTAACATAGCTAAAGAAGGCCTTATGATTGTCTTTTGAGTCTTTAGCTATTTTTCTCTCAAAGTTTGCTTTGGATGATTTTATGAGAGCTCTTAGTTTTTTACTTGTAGTGATCAAAGGTGTCTTACCTTTTAAGGATTTTGCTCTATCTTGTAGTAGCTTCCTCCTTTTGTTGTAGAGTTTGTTTATGGCTGGGGTCCACCAGACTGGACGCTTGCCTTTGGTACAAAGAGTCTTTGTTTTGCTTGGGATTGCCTTATCCATGCAGTCCTGTAGGTGCTGGTAGAAGGCATTTGTAAGGGATTCAGCGGCTTGGGTACTGTTTTCCGCCGGCTCGGGGGGCCTTAAAGGAGACCACACTAGTCTTTAGAAGTGTGAAGTCTGCTTTCGAGAAGTTCTTTACTGTGGTCTTTTTTTTTTATTTCAGGTGGGGGTGGGATGAGGACCTCCAGCGAGATTAGTTTATGATCTGATCTCACCAGTGAGGGGTATACTTCCGGTGTTGAACATTGTGCTCCCATGTTCGTGATGATGAGATAAAGTATGTTTTCTCCTTGTGGGGATGGTGACCAGTTGTTCCATGGCGTATGAATTCCAGGAACTTTTGGGCTAGGGTGTTTGGGCTTGAGTAGTGTTCCCAGTCTATATTAGGGTAATTGAAGTCACCTAGTATGATGGTGTTTGGAGATGCATTTATCCCCTCCAGTGTTTTCCGGAAAGCCATGTGAGGTTCCTGAGTTTGTGAGGGTGGCCTGTAACATGCTACAATTTGCAGAGCAGTCTTGCCTATGGTTAATTGCACCTGGATGGTCTCCGATGCATCGTGTGTTGCAACCAATCTTGAGGTGTGGGTGTCCTTGATGAATATGGATACCCCCCCTCCTTTCTTGGTATTGTCTGGATTTTGGGGCCGGAACGCATGATATGAGGTAAAACCTGATAGTGCTGGGGTGCTCTCAGGAGCCTTGAACCAGGTTTCTGTCACAGCACAGACATCGATGTTCTCCATACTGAGAAGGGCCTCGAGTGCGTGCATTTTGAGATTGAGACTTCTGGCATTGAGCAGCATTACCCTTAGTTTTTTTCCATTTTTGTGTTCTAGGGTGGTAGGTTTAGAATTTGAGCCTTGCCTAAAAAGGCACTATGGGGGTGGCAAGAGCCTTTGCCAATATCCGGAATCCCAGGGGTGACAGGTGCAAGCCGTCCCTTGTGAAGCAGCGTGGCTTGTCCAGCATGTCATCCCAGGCAGACAGACATTGGATCCCCTTTGAATGACACCAGAGTTTAAGCCAATTGTTAAAGCTGATCATCTTATCTCTGTATTGTGGCATCATTCTTGGTGAAGGTAGGACCCTGCTCAAGGTCAGGGTCATACCTGCCTGGGCTACATAATCAGAGAGCTCCTCAATGTCTCTTCATGTAGTCCAAGGAGGTACGTCTCAGGTCGTTTACACCAGCGTGGACAATGACTGAGTCGTATTTGTACCTGCTGTTGAGAGACCTGAGTGCTTGTGTTGTGGCGGATTCTAGCGCCAGACAGGCAGCTTACTGTAACCCTCTCCTTACTCAGTCTGGTGAGCGGGACGTCAGTGTGTCTGACTATGGAGTCACCAATGACTAGTGTGTCTGGCATTGTGTTTGGCCTTAAGGGCTGTGACTGTTTGACATTCTGACTGTGAGGTCTGTGTTGCAGGTGTGTTCTGAGGTGGTAGTTTGGGTGTCTGCTTTGGTGGCCTCTGCTGTTTTGGTAGATTTTTGATCAGAGCCTCCGAGTATGTCTTTGTGTGTTTATGTGTATGATTTGAGGTTGTGATGGTACTATGTGAGACTGGGTCTATAGTGTGTGTGGTAACCTTCTCCTCCTGTCTGGCCTTGCCAGTCCTATGTTGAGAGCTCAGCCTCCAGTTTGGCCGTATAGTTGCATCTCTCGCAAGTATTTGTGGGAGGAGGAGAGGGTTGTCTGTGTACATGAGGCAATTGTAACATTGCCTCAATATTCCCTGGTTCACCAGCTGAGCAGGAGAGGACACTAGCAACTGATCCCACGACATGCTAGAAGGAATAGACAAAAAAACTTTAAAAGAGATTCCGTGGGATGTGGGTGACCGAGAAATGGGGTTTGCCTTTTTGGGGTACTATCTATAACAAGAGTGCTGTATCAAGGTGATAAGTACTGTAGGAGCAAGTGCTAGGCTTAACAGATAAAGAATAGTCTACTCGGACTTGTTTGGGCTCTTAATTCTTTTACCGAATTTTGGGATAATATCACGTTTGATCTTTAAGTGGGAGATGTGTATTGGCAGTCTAAGTGGCAAGTAGAGTGGTTGCTGATATGCTCTCTTGGTTGAACTGATGGGACTTCACTCTTCATTTGTCAGGTTGTGACTGTCTTTTCAGTGCTGTCACTTCAGATGCTTAAGACTTAATAGTTTTCTTGTCCGTTAGTCTGGCTGAGTCATGGTATTGTTACTGGAGAGCGTAGAACAAGTCACTGCTGCAATTTAAGGCAGGACAAGCTCATGTCAGTAACTGCTGTCAGCTCTAATTTTTATTGACCCCCCGGGTTGGCCTTAAAAGTTTTTTTTTTATTATTGCATTTTAGCACGAGTATGCCAACGTCTTGTTGATAGCAAGCGATAGTGTCATACTCTGTGCATGTGCTAGCTTGCATGCTTTGCTGTAAGTGAGTAAACTTTTTTTTTCACTTTCAGTTAAGCCATATACGTTATCTTTAAAATTGCACAACGGTGGTTGCGTAATAGCAGTTTAGTGGAGGTTGGTAAAATCTCTGTTTTCACTGTAATTGGGATGAAGTAATCTTTTCAATATTTTAGAGTGAAGACTTTGTTAGTACTGGGTTGAAATGAGAGCCACTGTGATGACTAGATGGTGGCGGAGTTCTAGTTTCTTCCAGTTTTTTCTGTTGTTGGTGTAGCTTGGATTTGTAATTGCCTTTTTTAATTAAAGTGCCAGTCTTGTTTCTGTTTTAAGATGTTTTTGTAAAGCAGGCAGTTACAGATTTTTTTTTAATGTTTACTGATAGGATCCATGTCACTGTTGATGGGATCATGTCACTTTAAATGTCTTTCAGTATCCCACTGTTTACGTCTAGTGTTGATTGGACACTAGCTATCATGAAATTTCTAGGAAAAAATGGGGGTTTGGAAGTTTTTGTACCTTTTAACTTTAAGTTGGAGGAAAGGAAAGAAGTTGTATAACTCTTCTGCTAAAAAATTTTGCGAGTGTACTTGATGCCACCACAGAGATTTTATATAATTTGAGGAAGTTAGTAGAATGTGATGTTGGTAATGGCAACACTATTCCATGCACTGTTTAATGTTATGTCCATGTCTGCTTAGTGTGGTCATGAGTGGTCTAATAATAAGAATCTACAATAAAAAGCAGCTGTATGAAGTATTGTACAGCTCATCTTCAGTACCTATGGGATTTGGTGGGGACTGTACATCATTTCTAAGTTGGATCCCCCCCTTTTTTTCGTAAAACTAATTGGAGAGGGCCAAAAAAGGCTTCAGTAATGACATAGTCACATGAAATATGTAGGCAGGTTAGAAGTGGAAAATTACACAAACTCCACTCCGCACACCTTCAGATAGAAACAACTCTGATCCAAGGCAATGCCGGGGCAGCGGGATCTTGGAACGGGAGCCGGGGTCGGGTCCGGGGGTAGACTCTTTATTCTCCAGCGCCTAAGTTAGAAGTAACAGCAATTAGGAGAATGAAACAGCGATCCATAAACATGAAAACCAATTAATAGTGATACCGGAAAGTAGTGAAACCAGAGGACTGATTTTGTTTATAGCTTGATCATAATGCTTGGGACCAACTAGTCTCCAAAGGGCTTGATTGCATAATCTCATGTTGGTATTTATTACTTTGGTTAACATATGATTACATTAAAAAGGAGTATAACATGTTTATACGGATATGTGCATATAAATGTTTACATATAAACACACGTTTGTATATTTGATGCAACTTGTGTGCACACGTACATTCTGTAAGGTATTGTGTCGTGTATGTTTAAAATCTTTTCTTTGGAAAGAAGTTAATTGACTACCTTTGATGGTAAATAGACTACCCATAATTCTTGAAAGCGTCTCATTTTTATTATATTTTTTTAAAACGCCTTAATTAAAATATTTAAGACATGTATACACATTAATGCAAAACAAACCATATCAAAATTTTTTTCTATTTACAGACGTGCATTAAATGTTTTTTTTTATAACTTTCAGTCCAATGTTACATAAATTGTTCAATTCCTGCCTTCTTTTAAACCTCAATCCTCTTCCTGAACATTATTCTGCGCGTATTGTTCCCGCATGTTCCATTTTCAGTTTTTTATTGTTGATATTTTACTGTAGTGTGGGATTTCCCAAACCGATGTTAGGTGTTTCAGCAGTGTATTCCAGGAATAGATTTTCAAAGTATAACTTGATCAGTTATCAGCCACATTGGAGTCGCTTCTGAGTAATCTGTAAGAGAAAAATAATATAATTACAAGCTCCTGAAACCTTTAAGTTTTCCAATCTTGTAATTTTTTCTAGTGAGGTATTATACCTTTTCACATTATTTCAATTGGCTTGTTCGAATGATATAATATGCAGCATTATATTCCGTAGCAAGTCTGATCATCGATATAAAAAGTGGTACAGTGATCTTCCAGAAGTGATGAGTGGCCCCATCAGCATTCGTAGATCAGATCTTAAATGTATTTTTTGCCAAGTATTGTGATCCAACATTAAATGACAGTAGTTCTGTCTTTTAAACAGATTAAAAAGAGGAAGTGCTTCCCAACACCTAAGCAATTTGCAGTGTACCAGTAACTGACAAGGCAGCACTATTGTTGAATCTTGGGTAATACTATTAAGGCAGCTATTTGCAACACAGTAATAATAATATAGGTGTTAGCTATTCATAGAGCTTTTATCAAAAAATCCTGTAGGTAGCAGGAAAAGTATTGTTATATGATGTCTGTACATTAACTGCTGTGAGCTGGGTTAGAAAAATATTTTTGCTTTTATAAATTACATTATAGGATATGCATGATAGGGTGGGGAAATTGTGTTCCAAAGTTGTAGGCATGCACTGAGAAAGGTGTGGTACTTGGTGGGATGGAATGGCTAATCTGTGAGTGCAGGGTCCTTTGGAGTTGGCTAAAGGGATACCAGATGTCTGAGGTGAACACTTTCCATTGTTCAGCAGTTTGTAAATAAATTGACTTGTTTGTATCTTGCGGTATATAGAAAGGTGCTGGCTGTGTAATATACTGCTAGTGAACTTTACACACTGGATGATCCGGGTTCGACTCTCAGTCCAAGTTCTGGAGGAGACCGATGAGGAAGAATATGACTGAGCAACTGATACAGGCTCCTTCTCTGGGGTGTGATTCTTGGCAAAGTCATACAGCAAAAACTCTACCTTCGGGAAGGATCGGAATCGTTGCAGTTGCCGCTAGGGACTTGTTAGCATAAGCTCGCCAAGGAGTGCAAATACACAGTTGCTGCAATTATAGGCTTGGAGACGTGTGCACTTACACTGCTTGGCTTAGCTAATGTTGCCGTCTTTCTTTTTGGCAAACAGTGGGAGTTTGAGCGTACAAAAGTAGTTCTTATTCCCTGTTGAATGACAGTCATGATATGCAGCTCGTGCCTCCTTTCTGTAGTATTCTAGGATGTCAACAACCATGATAGGCTGACTGTGGAACTTGATGGTTGGAAGGAGAGATATCTGGGAACAAAAATTGTATGGAAAAATAAAATAAGGTTTCTGCGAAGACAGTTGCATTCTTTACAGTAATATAAGTAAATCTGTGTTGTATGGGGTGATCATCGGACATATTTAAAGTGTAACCTGCAGTGTGTCTTGACATTATGCAAGTGGTGATAATTTTCCAGAGTTTACTGCAACTGTAAGAAGCTTGAGTAGTAGGCTTCAAGTACTATTGCTTATTTATTTGTTTATTTTTTGAATATGTAAATCATTTTGGACATGAATATAACTAGATACCATAGTATTTAAAGGGATTTAATGTTTCACTGTCCCAAGCTTGTGTATGAGGGAACCATTATTTAAGTCCAGCAGCTGTTACAAATAAGACTGTTTAGAGAAGCTGATGTCGGGATATTTGCAGTTGAACCGGGTACAGTTCATATTCTAGTGTATATCGTGATTGACTGACGAAATTAAGATTGTTGCATTTCATTGAAATGTAAATATCAATACTTTTTTTGAAGTTTTTTTGTAGGGGGGTTGTGCTCCTCAACCCTTTCTTTCACTTTATACTTTTTTTGGTCGCCTGATATTTATTATACCTAACACAGATGAAATGGCAAGATTTGATGTTAAACTTTGGACAAAATTGTACCCTACAAAGTACTATTGCTGAGTTGACAGACTTTCCTTTTCCTTGTGAACATTAAAAAATGTCTAGATCAGTGTACTGCTTAGTCTTGTATGTAGATCTTTACCATGGTATGTGACAGAGCATTTGAGCCACCAGTTACTCTGGAAAAGTAGCATTTTCTTTCTTTTTTAACTATTGCTTGCTTATTTTATGTCGTATTGCCTTGTCTTTTTTGTTGCGTATATATATCTGTTTGTGCATTTGCACTTTTTACTTTATAAGAAATGACTTGTTCTCTGTTAAACATGTACAGTTGGTTCATTGTGTCTTTCATTAACTCCCTTAGTGCGGGAGTGCAAGCTGTTTATGTGCTTTCTTTAATGTTAAGTCCAGATTCATTAATGTCTAAACTAAGTGTAAACTAAGTTTACACAGTCTGTATTCAAGAACATCCCTACCTCCCAATCTGGGTTGGGAGGGTGGCCTAATGGTTAAGGTGTTTGCCTTGCAAGCATAAGGTTCAGGGTTTGTGTCTCACAAAGGATAATTGGCTAGGCTTAAAATGGCTCGCAAGGGCAGTTAGCTTAGTACTTGTCTGTAAACCTGTACAGTGTTTCTTACTTGGGGCATTTTGAGACCATCATCTCTGTGAATGTTTAGTGTTATCAAAAAGTACTAGAGGATCATTGCACTATGTAGAATTTCACCCCAGTTCTGGCTGCCATGTCTGTGATAGACAGAACTAAACTTCTAGAAACGTACTAACCTATCCCTTCCTAATAAGTAGTCGTGTATATACACACACAGCCTAGTATACACCTATGTGGTGAGTCCAAGTCGCACAAGATGAAGCAATATTTGGAACTTTGCCTTACTGCAAGCACATAGCTGGTCAGTTGTATAGCTGTTAACAATGGATTATTTCACTTAGTGCTGGTGTAGTCCCTTCCTTGACTAAACAGATATGTCATATCACATTTTTAGCCTCAAGTTTTTTTTATTCATAAAAGCAGTACATTTTGAAAAAATAGGCAAGCGTTTACAGTTCAAATTGTTGGAGTTCTGCACTGTAAGTGGACTTGAAGTAGCAGTGATTAGTGATGTAAGGACAATAAAATAAGGTCTGAAACACTGAGTAGAAATAAACTTTAAATTCCAAATTTTCTAATCTGCTTTATCTTCTCGAAGGTTGTAGGGAGCCAGGGTCCATAGAGTAACATAATGAAGAAGGCAATGAACCAATTCTGGACACCTATGACCAATTTAGAGGCTTGCCAATTCACCTTAGCTTGTGCTTGAGTTGCGGAATGAAACAATCACACCCAATTAAAGTCTACTGCAGGAGAGACCAGCAAGATTCTCTGCATAGAAGGCTACTTAAACAGGATCAAAAAGTGAAAGAATTGAACTGAGGCAGCAATGCTAATCAGTGCATCCACATGTGCCATCAATGCATCCTAAATGATCCATCAATGTGAAAGACCTATGTCTACAGTACTTGAGGGAAGAGGTAGTAAGTTGATTTCAGGAGTAAAACATGCATTACTAAAGAGTTGTATCTGGTATAACAATATCTATCCGGACATGATACTTCTGGAGGTGCCTACACTGAGAATGAAGCTAGATAGGCTCTGTATATAAATAATTGTATTTGTATATACCTCAAAGCATGAATTCTTGGCAGTTAGATTTTACTCTGAAATAGATGTATTTTCTTAAGTTTCTGCTTTTTTTATATATGTATTTAAAGAAAATTAAAATGATTTCCATGCTACAGCATCCCCTTGTTTTTGATTTCTGCACTTTGGAGTGCAACAAATGGTTTATTCTGCTTCAGATTTAATTCTTTAAAACAAGAAAAGACGTGCTTGCTTTTTAGAATGGTGTTAATTTTTGTAGGAACCTCCACTTATGCTGCTGTGGCTCTGACATATTTCTTGGCTTATTTACAATTGTTATAATGTACTGTCTGCACAGGCAACATGGTTTTGGAATGTAGAAACACCACTGTTGCAGAAAGAACCAGAACTTTTGTAGGTAGTTAAACTACTATCTAGATACTTGCCTCTACAAGAAGCATTACTTCTGAACCCAGACTTTACAATCAAATGTAATTGTTCCACTCTGGAGTCCTCTCTTGGAATAGAGGTTTTATGCAGACATGGGGATACTCAAGACCCCAGCCTGATGCCAAATACCTGGGATTTGGGCCAGGAGATGAGCGGGTTCCTTCAATGTTCCTGCAAAAAAGGAAGCTTAACTGCTAAAAGTACTCCACCTTTAGAATATCACTTGATATGGTATCACATTCTCACTTTAGAGTTCTTCTGACAGACTTCCCATAAGCCCATGCAGAATAACAGATGCTATAAAGCCATAACCAGGATAAATTTCTTGCCTGATCTGGACATGAATCATGAATGATTACTGGACTTCTGGACTAGTCATTCATTGTCTATGGCAAACATTACATTCACACAAGACTGCTCATAAAAATAGTTGATAACACAGCACCCTGGGCCAAAGCAGGTAGATGGACATTGTAACTTACAACTATACATTGTACATATTCAGGTCATGGGAAGGGGTCTATATTAGAATCGTGAAAGCTGAGTTTTGCGAATACAAGTTTGACACATATATGTCTAAGTCCTAAAAGAGCGAAGTACAAAACTAATGAAATCAGAATGCTGAAGTCCTTTTTTTGGCCAGCAGGGTGATCATGGGGATGAGGAAAAATCCTTTTCCCCACTGTAGTGTGGTCTCAAAGTTGGTATATTTAAGTGGGGGGGGGGGGTTTGCAGGGGGGCTTGCCCCCCCCCCTACAAAAATGTTTTAGAAAGTGTTTTGCGTTAGGTTTGTTCCATAAGGTTTATCTTACCTGTATGGTGCTGTTGCTTCCAGGAATACCATTGGATGTAATTTTTGCTTTTTAGTACTTTGCTGTAACAGCAATTATGTGTCGATGGCTGTATTTGCGAAAGTAAGCTTTCGCGATTATAATATAGACACCACAGGAAGTGCTGAACTGTCAGTTGATCACCACCTTGGTGAATTCGGTGAGATGGCAGTGGTAGGACAGAACCAGGAAACCCAAACACAAAAGTGAGGATGTCCTGGGAAATAACAAATGCCTGTGTGGGATAAATTCGGCAGTTTCTGGAAGAGCTTCTTCCATATATCCAGGGGAGGCTGGGAACATGGAGTCCCAATAGACCCTATTAACACCTCAACGATGGGAAACAGCTGTGGCTGAAAGGAGTCAATGCTGGTTAAGGTGAAAACCCCAGAACTTAAAAAAAAAAAAAAAAAAAAAAAAAAAAAGTCAAAGGGGTTTTATGCAGTGCTAGCTGGAGGTGGTCTCAGTCTGAATGCCATCAGTCCAGGAAAGCAGCAGCTGTGGACGTCCCAAAAATGAAAGTCTGGGTGGTTAAGGAATTTGACACCATGAAGAATTTACTATCAGGTGGCCTAAAGGAGGTTTTGGCAAACCATCTGAGGATACAGGAAGGGAACCAGGACATTCCTCATTCTGTTTTTTGCACAACTTGAGAAACCTGGACCTCAAACTGCCACTATCAGGTGGTGGAAGGAGCAATTTAAGGAACTTCTGCAACCACTCTTTTTGCAAAAAAGTAACTGGTGGAATTGGCTTCATTTATAAAGATGAGGCCACTATAGCAGTTCATTTCCAAGGTGGCAAGGCTGTAGGAGTAATTGTTTCAGACAAATGCTAAAGATTGTTGGGGTGAGTGCTATGACCGTTTTACGTTTAGTACTGCATAGGATCCAGGGCAAAATAGAGTGGCAAGTACCATTTCCCAAAAAAGGGAACAGGAGTGTGTGCTCCCATTATAGAAATGTATTCCTTAGCCTTACTGGAAGCACCTATGGCAATGTGCTGGAAAGGAGACTTTCTATATGCTTTTTGCCTTCTTTCCGGTCAACCATCAGCCCCCTAAGAATTTTAGCCCATTCATGTTCTGTCAGTGACAACACAGCCGCTGAGTCGAGTGCGAGGTCACAAGAGGAAAATATGGCTATCTAAGCTGGTATGCACAAAGGTTTCTTGATTCCAGATGTAAATGGAACCATAAGCCCCTTGTGCAGCCAGTTGCCCCCTTGGGTCCTCTAACATAGGCCTTCCAAAGTGTCAGTGTGAGGATCCATATAATAAAACAATATCATCATTGGATCCTCCCCTGCAGTCTACTGCCCACCCCTACATTTGCCATTTCCCCTGATCTGTTCATGGATCTGCAAGGATGACCTCATGAATATGAACAGCTGGGCATTTCAAGTAGGACATAACCCCACTTTCAGATGGCTGACATAAGCACTTGCATCACTACTATGGCTTCCACCTACATGTATGTGCCAACAGGCATGTGCAGCTGAAGGCATCATCATCATCATGTCCTTGATTTGTCTGTTTCAAACCATGCAAGCCTCTGTTTATAGAGTAGCAATTAGCCAACTGAAACCTCTCCCACCAAACTGGATGGACAAGCTGGCATCAAGCACAATCTTCTATCCTCCTCGCTTGGCCCTTGCAGTACATGAGCCAGTTCTTAAATTTGGGTTATTTGGATCACCAACAATGTTTTATTCTTCACCACAGTGTTGAGCTGGAAAAGATACTCACTCTGGTAGTTGAATCTGCCCTAGTTGTGAACAATGATTAAGTTCTTTGTCCTTCTATAGGCAACAGACTGCATGAATTTATAGACCCCGAGAAAAGATATTTAACTATATTGCATAGAAAATGTTTGAGGTACTGCAGCAGTTCAGGGACCCTGGGCATTATGCCCAACACATGAGACTAACAAGCTTTTGCTTCTGTGTATGGTACAGGAGTTGTGCATCAACATGTTTTGTGCTCATGTGAAGAGACTTGCTACTTAAAAATCTAGACCCTTTTCCCCAGCAGAAAAACATTTACAGATTCAATATACTAGGCTAACAACCACTAAGAGCCCTTATAAGCCTAGTCATGCAAACCCAAATGTGATCCACAAATTGGATTTACCGGCTGCTTCTCTACACATATGCTTGGGTAGGAACTCTGCTTCACATGGATGGGGATCTCATCCCAGAGAATGGGAATTCTCTGAAGACTATATCTGTCTCTCCAGCATGTCCTATTTGTCACAAGCAAAATTTGTCTTTTGATCTAGTAGTCCTGATATTGTTCGTTTTGTGAATGTGCAAAAGTTTCATCAAAACTGGATTCACCAATGCCTTGTATGCCAGGCAAATTGTCACCTCTTGGTAGTCTGCAGAGTAAAGAAACAGGGTGTTGAGGCAATCTGTGTAGAATATTTTGTCTACTCCCTGTAATTTTTTTTGTAAGGAACTTTTGTGGCTGCTCTGTATGCTGCATGTGTTTGGTCAGATACCTACCAAAGGTGGCAATTATACCCTATGACTGGTCTGAGGGCATTGTACAGTAGTATGATGACTTCTTTGGACCTAGATCCCATGCCCTTGCTTGTATGTTGAGCAACATAGGTAGGTACTAGGCTACCTGCCAGAGGGCATTTATAAGCCTAGTCAGTGTGTCTGCTTTTGCCGCCCCATTAATTAACTGATCCTCTGTCGAGCAGAGCCAATGAAGTAATCCCAGGGGTGTATTTTCTGTTACCCATACACTCGTTAAGGTTTCTCGAGTGTTAGTGAGGGGCTCTGCCTGATGTAATTTGGAATTTTGTTCCAAAGCATGGGGAGTCTGTGTCAGGAATCTATCCCTCCAGCATGTTCTATTTATTGTTGTGGCGAGGTTTAGCTCACTAGAGCGCGTGGCTTGTAGTGACTTGGATTTCTTTAGGTTGAGCATGTCCATCAATTCTGAGTTAGACATGTCTTTGTAAGTCAGGCAAAGATCCTCTGAGTAAGCAATATGCCACTGAGTACAGCCGGAGTTTTTTCAGTCGGGCTACATAGGACATATGTTTGAGGCCAGTAATCCTCTTGGTGAGGTACATTTGTGGTCTTTCCAGCTGTTGGAAGTGTCTTGTGAGGTACATCCCAAATGGGGCATTGTACTCTTATGATGGGTCTAATGAGTGATGAGTAGAGGGGCACTATAACCTCTTTATTTCTAGATGCGAACCCTTTAGTAATTAGATGGAACACAGAAGGATTTCCTAACTACTTTGGCAATATGATTGTCAAAGGAGAGATTACTATCTACCTGGGTCCCCAGATCTCTTACCCCTTCTGTATTAAGGGGGCTGCCACCTATGTGGTAATTTGTTGGTGTTTTGTTTTTCCCAAATGGGATAACTGCATTTTTTTGGCATTTAGCTTGAGGCCATGACTTTGACACTGAGTGTCTGTCTCAGTAAGGCCCTTTTAGAGGGTGTCCGTGTCAGCCAGAGAGTCAATTATGGCTCCCAGTTTGCAGTCCTCTGCGAACTTGGTTAGCCATAGTCCTCCTGTGTTTTCCTGTACTTCTGAGTATATGCCGAACAGTAGGGATCCCAGGACCGAACCTTGTGGGATACCACTTGACTGGTTTAGAGTTGGACCTGGAGTTCACTATTACCATGTGAGTTCCATCTGTAAGCCAGCTGACAACCCATCTCATGACGTAGAGGTTTATGTTCAGGCTGGTGAGTTTTTCTGTAATACCCTAGTGGGGAATGGTGTCTAAAGCCTTGGCAAGGTCAAGGTAGGCTGTGTGAACCACCTTTCCCTCATCTATGGCCGTGGTGACTGTCTCAAGAAGTCAACCAGGTTTAGTAGGCATGATCTGCCCTTAACAAAGCTGAACTGGGTTGGATCAAGTGTTTGGAGGTTCCCAATGTCTTTGTTAATGAGTTCCATGATGTGCTCCATAGAACTGCAAACCAGGCTAGTCAGGCTTATGGGGTGATAGTTACCAGGGTCAGTTGTGGCCCCTCCTTTGGGGAGAGGAATAACCATTGCTGTGCGCCATTCTGTGGGCATGTAGCCTGTGAAAAGGCTGAGGTTGAACAGTGTGTTTAGGTGGGGGGGGGGGGTTAGTTCATGCAAGATGCAGCCTGAGACACCATCTGGTCCCATTGATGCTGTGCTTTTGGCTTTTGAAAGGGCTGTTTTCACCTGTGTGTCTGATTTTTGGGACACTACACTTTTCTGGTATTGTTGTGAGCCCTTTTGGAGGTGAGAGGGGAGTGAAGTTTGCACTGAATCTATCTGCCAGGATGTTGGCAATATCAGGTTCCGTATATTTTGTGCTATTTTGCACTAGTTCAGTGCATATCTGCAAGTTACCACTTAGATTCTTAACCACAAAGCCTTCTTTAGCTATGTTATCTTTTGAATCCTTCGCTATTTTTCTTGCAAAGTTAGCCTTGGATGATTTCTTGAGGGACCTTAGTTTCTTACTGATACTGATCAGGGATGTCTCCTTCTTAGGATTTGCTTTTTTCTGAACTAGTTTCCTCCTATTGTATAGCCTGTTTATTGGAGGGGTCCACCAAACTGGTTTCCTTCTCTTAGTGAGTCTTGATTTTGCTAGGATGGCACGATCCATGCATCCTTGTAGGTGCTCATAGTGTATTTGTAAAGGTTTCTGTGTCTTGGGCAGCATTATCCATTAGCGTGGGGGTTGTGAAACTTACCACCTCTGTCTTAAGGTGAAGTTTGCTTTAGAACATTTATTTTACTGTGGTTTCCTTAGTTGGGGGTGGTGGGGTGTGGACATCCAGAGTGATTAGTTTATGGTCTGATGTAACCAGTGACTGGTTGTCCTCTGGTGTGGAACACCTGTCGCCCATGTTGGTGATGACCAGGTCCAATAGGTTTTCAGCTGTGGTAGGGGAGTTTACCAGCTGATCCAGGGCATTTGAGTTGAATTCCAGGAAGCGCTGGGCCTGGGAATTTGTACTAGAGTAGTTTTTCCAGTGAATGGTAGGGTAATTGAAATCGCCTAATATCAGGGTGTTCGGTAGAACCTTTATGCTTTCCAGTGTCTCCAGAAAGGTGGAGTGGTGGTCCTGGGTCATGTAGGGTGATCTGTAGCAGGCCACAATTTGCATTGCAGATTTGCTTGATGTTAGTTGCACATGGATGATGTCTGAGGCATGCTGCACCACTAACCTGGAGTTGTAGATATCCTTGAAAATAGATACACCCCCTCCTTTTGTGTTTCGGTCTGTGTTCTGTGGCCGAAACGTGTGATATGAGTTGTAGCCCGGTAGTGCTGGGGTGCTCTCTGGAGCCTTGAACCATGTTTCAGTTGCCGCACAGATGTCTATGTTCTCCATACTGAGGAGTGCTTTGAGCGCATGCATTTTGAGATTTAAACTCCTAGCGTTGAGCAGCATAACCCTCAGTTTTTTGTTAATTGTGCTGTTTACAGAGGAGGGTTTGACTTTTTGAGCCTTGGGGGGCAGCAAGAGCCTTGGCCGGTATTCAAAACCCTAGTGGTGACAGGTGCAAGCAGTCTCTTGCGAAGCAACGTGGCTTGTCAAGCATGTCTTCCCAGGCTGACAGACACTGGATCCCTTTTGACACCAGAAGCTTGGCCAATTGTTGAAACTGATCTTTTTTTTTTTTTTTCTTTATACTGAGGTTATCATTCTTGGTGAGGGCAGGATGTTACTCCAGGTCAGGATCATACCAGCCTGGGCTACATGATCAGAGAGTTCTTCCATGTCTCATGTAGTCCAGGGAGGTACGTCTCGGATCATTCACACCAACATGAACAATGGCAGTCTTATTTGTACATGTTCTGGAGTGACCCGAGTGCTTATGTGGTGGAGTCTGGCTCCCGACAGGCAGCTAATGGTAACCTTCTGCTTGTCCAGCCTAGTGAGTGGGACGTCAGTGTGCCTGACTATAGAGTCACCTATTACTAGTGTGTTAGGTATGTTATTTCGCCTTAAGGGCTGTGATTGTGCGACACTGATTTTGTGTGTTGTGTTGTCTGGTTTGTGATGGGAAGTGCAGGTTGTTTGGGTGTCTGCTTTGAAGGTCTCTGATGCTTTTGCAGGTTTTTATTTAGAGCCTCCGAGTATGATTTTGTGTATTTGTGTATTTTTTGCCAGTGCTGTCTGTGTGTGGCTGGAGTTGTTGTGCAAGTGTTAACTTTCTTCTCGTGACTGTCTGTTCCAATCTTGGGTGGAGACAGCTTAGCTTCCAGTTTGGCTGTATAATTGCATCTCTCACATATGTTAGTGTTTTGTGGTAGGAGGAGTGGGTGTCTGTGTACATGAGGCAGTTGTAACATTGCCTCAGGATACTCAGATTCACCAGCTGGACTGGAAAGTGCACCTGAAGTTGCCCTTTGGTCATGCCTGAATAGCAGGGTGAGCTACTTAGTCACTTGGTTGGTGAGGGGTGAATAAAGAGCCTTGCTGGGCAATCGGTGTCGGGATATATTAGTGCTTGCTATTAGGTCTGAGCAAGTGCTGGGCTGTAAGATGCTTTTTGAGTGCTTCAGTTGAGAGTTTGACTAGTTTCAAGGGAAAAACTGAAGAGGAGACTTAGTGGAGCCGGGAATAATTTAACCATAGCTAACTGGCACTGCCCAATGCACAACTGTGCAAACGCGGTTTTTATAGTAGGGAAATGAAAAAGAGAGAGAAATTAGCCCCAAATGACCAATTAACTACTAACTTCTAGGCTGGAACCACTCCTCCAGGGACAAAATAGGTTGCGCAAAGCTCCCCTCTCTCACAGGTAACAGAGAAACCTCCTCCTATCAAGTAAGGTGTGGGCAACTCAAACTAGTATCACAGCCCTGAATTCAGCACTAGCCTGAAAACTGGACTATACTAGCTTAGAAAGGTGGGAAACAAGGAATTGTTTTTTTGAAAAGATAAGGCAAAAACAGTAAAAAAAAATACACAAGCTTTAAATGACTACAAACTATCAAAAGGCTATCGCACTTTAGTGTGTAGCCTACAGCAGTTAAATTATTTAAACAACTTAAGTGCAGGCAGTCTAAGTACCATATGGAAAAAAAAAACAAGCATTTAAATCGCAATAAATGCTGGAAAAGCTGTGTTTAGGCAGAAAACAGTTAAGTACAGCAAGAAAGTACAGAAAACTGATACTTAATCACTCCAAAGTATCTCTTCTAAGCTAGAAGGCTTGTATCAGTTTAAGGCTTTCTAGTGCTACCCAGTAGGTTAGTTAAGGAAAGATGGGGAAACGAGCACAGATATGGTCTTTTAAACCAGAAAGTTGAAGGAGGTGGACAAACTGTCCAAATGGTCAAACTACAATTTCTGGGCCAAGAACCTCTCTTCTCTTGGCAGACAGGCTACCTAGTGCTTACCACTCCCACTGATAAGCTAGAAGGCTTTCCTACAACGCAAAGGTTTGCAGGGCTCCGAAGCTTACCAACAGTCCTGGATACAGCAACTCTGTATCTGGACTAGGCTAGTTACAGGAAAGGTGGGAAACTAGCTCAAGTGCGGCTTTTAAATCAGAAGGTTGAAAGAGATGAAAAAGCTTCCCAAACGGCCAATAAACTAATTTCTGGGCCAGAAACCACTCCTGTGGTAGATAGGTTGCCTAATGCTTACCACTCCCACTGATAAGCTAGGCGGCTTCTCTCCACACAGAAGGGCTTGGGGGGCTCAAAAGCTTACCAACAGTCCTGGATACAGCAAATCTGTACCTGGACTACACTAGTTATAGGAAAGGTGGGGACCAAACGCAAAATGGGCTTTTAACCAGAAAGTAGAAAGAGATGGAAAAGCTGCACAAACGGCCAATAAACTAACATTTTGGGGCCAAATCCACTCTTCTCATGGTAGGCTACCTAGTGCTTCCACTCCCACTGATAAGCTAGAAGGCTTCCCTCCAACACAGGCTTGGGGGGCTCAGAAGTTTACCAATAGTCCTGGAATACAGCAAGTCTATCTGGACTTGACTAGTTACAGGAAAAGCAGGAAACCAGCTTAGAATTTTTTTTGTTACAGAAAAGCAGCTAAAACAGCAGTAAATGCAATTCAAATTGTAGTGCAGGCCAGCACACCAGAGTGTGTAGCAATACTGCGGCAAATACAGTTCAAATAAATGCAATTAAATTCACAAATGACTAAGACAAGTGCAGAAGGTAGTAAATTAGAAAGCTACTAACAAGCAGTAATAAGTGCAGAGTAATAGTGACTGAACAGAACAGCACACAAGAGCAACTAAGACAGTTACAGTAAGAGCAGCTGAATAGAATATATATATTTTTTGAGGGATTTTCTTACAACTCTGGACAAATGTTGGTTTATGGTTGAAGGCTAGGTTGCTATCAGAGTTCCCAGATCCCTGACTAGTGAATTAACATTTAGGGGTGTTTTATTGATGACATTGTTACCTAAGGTGGCTGACTTCCCAAAGTGTACTTTAATGCATTATTTTGGCATGGAGTACTAAGCTGCCAAGCCTTTGTCTGCTTTAGACCTTCCTGAAGGATGTTCTCATCTTGGGTGTGATTGAGTGACTGCTTCCAGTTTGCTTCCAGTTTGCAATTGCCTCATATCAACAGTTGAGAAATCTGGCCAAAAGACTAATCAAATATGACAACAAAACTTGCTTACAAACTTGTCAACAAAACATGTAAATCCCCAAAACATTTGGCATAGTATCGGTTATCTCCTAAATCCAGGTAAGCCCTCTACCCCTGCTCCATCCACTAAAAACACCTCTGACTGCATAGCATCCCAATTTAATACTCACTTTATTAACTCTATAGCCTCCCTTATAAACCACAAGACTAACTTACCTCTCATTTCCTACCTTTTCAGAACCAAATTTAACTGCATTCTCATTTAAGCCCATCCAAACTGACCGCATAAAGCTCCTACTCAAATTAAAACCCTGTACTCTTGCAGTAGATCGGCTACCTAGTGAATTTCTAAGGCTAACTACCCCATCCATTTCATACCCTGTATCTATCTTAATCAACCTCTCCATTTTAGAACAATACATTCCTCTCCTTTGGAAAACATCACGTCATCCTCTTACACAAAGGCGGCCCCTCTACTGAAGTCACAAACTGCCTTCCAATCGCTATCCTACCCCCTTTACAAAATCTTAGTCCAGTAGTTGCTGATAAATACATTTTCTATCTCCTTAACCTCTTATCTAACACCCAGCACAGTTTCTGACGTAAACATAGTACTAATACCACACTCATCAGTTCCACTAACACTGTAAATCTCCTCAAAAATGAAGGTCAACTTGCCTCATCTGGCTTCCTTGATATGTCCAAAGCTTTTGACAATATCCCATCAAATACTGCTCAAACTAGCAACTTATAAACCTCAATGTAACAGCCCTGTCTTGGTTTCATAGCTATCTTTCAGACAGCAGTCCACTAGATGGGAAAACAATACTGTACCCTCTCATACCCATCTCTGTGGGAGTCCCCCAAGGCTCCATCCTTGGACCATTTTCTTATTTAGCAATGCAGTCAGGTCTTCCACTCAACTAACCACCATTTTTCAATATGCAGATTATCCCTCTCATCTGCACAGCCCCTTCTCCTGAAAAACTACAAGATAAAACACAAACATCTCTCCAAGATGTAGAAAAATACCTCACCACCCTTCAACTTATTCTCACACCTAATGAAACTAAACTTAGTCTTCTGCAATAAAAGAACAAAAAATAATGACATTTCTCTTGCTATCTACTCCTCCAATGGTACAAACATATAACCAGTTAATCAAACTAAATGTCTTGGTGTAACAATAGAAGACTGCCTAAAGTTTGACATACACATATCACTAACAAACAAAAGCAAACTCTGCTCCCTCTATAGAGCCAAACTTTTCTTAACTAATTATGCCAGACATTTCACTGCCAGATGCCACCTACTTTCCATCTTTTATTGCTCACAAATCTTCACCAACCTGTGCAAGATTAACCTAAATGACCTTTGAAAGCTGTTATAACAAAATAGCCATGTTTGCCATAAACCAGCCCCATAAATCACATCACCGTACTGCACTTCAACTCAACTGTCTTGAACTACCCAACCTACTGACTCTAAGCCAACTCACCATAGCACATATCCACAAACCTGACCACTGCCTAGCTCTTCTCAACCTAGTTGAACCAAACTTTAACAGGTGCCTGAGATGTTCTGATAAACTACTGTAAGTTTAAAAAAAAAAAAACACTACTATGGTGACTGTCTTTATGCTAATAAAATATCCAAATCCTGGAACCTACTATCCCAGCATATACTTAAAAATCCTGACAATTGTAAATGTAAACTACTCTTAAAATAACACCTTACAAAACCACTGGCTATGCTCTTGTACCCACCCAGGGTAACTCCTTCAACCTACTACTCAAATTCCAACTATATACTTTACTTTTCCTCTAGCATATCAACTTTTTGAGATCTTTCATAATGTAATATTCCTGCTGTGACTTGGCAATATTTGCCCACTCTTACTTCCAAAAGTGCTCCAAATCTGTCAGATTGGGAGGGAATCTCTTATGCACAGCCCTCTTCAGGTCACCCCACAGATTTTCTATTGGATTTGGGTCTGGGCCATTCCAAAACTTGAGCTTTCTTCTGGTGAAGCCATTCTTTTGTTAATTTGGATGTATGATTGGGGTCATTGTGTTGAAAGGTGAAATTTCTCTCCATCTTCAGCTTTCTAGCAGATGCCTGAAGGTTTGGGGCCAAAAGTGACTGGTATTTGGAACAGTTTATAATTCCCTCCACCTTGCCCCAGTTCCAGCTGAAGAAAAGCAACCCCAAAGCATGATACTGCCACCACCATGCTTCACCATGGGGGATGGTGTTCTTACGGTGATGTGAAATGTTTTTGCGCCAAATGTACCTTTTGGAATTGTGGCCAAAAAATTTCAGCCTTGGTCACATCAGACTATAACATATTTCCCACATTATTTTGGGAGACTTTGTATTGTTTGCCAAATTTTAGCCGGGCTTGGATGCTTTTCTGTGTAAGAAAAGCTCCCGTCTTGCAACCCTTCCCCATATCCCAGACATATGGAGACTACAGGAGATTGTGTCACATGTAGTACACAATCAGTACTTGCCAGAAATTCCTGCAGCTCCTTCAGTGTTACTGTAGGTCTCTTGGCAGCCTCCCTGACCAGTTTTTGTCTGGTCTTTTCATCAGTTTTGGAGGGCTGTCCAGTTCTTGGCAACATCACTGTTGTCCCATATTTTCTCCACTTTTTGATGACTGTCTTCACTGTGTTCCATGATATATCAAATGCTGTGGAAATTTTTTTGTACCTTTTAACCATGAGATCCCTTTGATGCTTTGTAAGCTGTCTGCGAACCATGACTTTTGCTGTAGCAGGCAACTGAGTAAACATTAGGAAAATCCTACTAGTTTAGCTGAACTTTATTTGGAGTTAATCAGTCTCTCTAATTGATGGCAGGTGTGTACCCAAGAAGACTGAATGCTGTAATTAAATCAAAAGGTTCTTCAAGAAAGTATTAGTTTAAGGGTGTGCACACTTATGCAACCAGCTTATTGTATGGTTTTATTTTTTATATTTTTCCCCTAACAGATTTGTTTGTTTTTCAAAGATGAGAAGTTTTGAAATTATTAATTGTGGTCTTATTTTTTTACATCACAAAAACCTGGCATTTTAACAGGGATGTTTACACTTTTTTTTATATCCACTGTTTATAAAGAGGATTGTGAACAGTCTATTTTCTATATATTTTGCATATCACCTACCTGTACTCAGATATTGTATTTTACCTCTTTCTCATACATTTTTTTATTTCACTTATCCGCACCCTGAAATTGTTTCTTACCTCTTTCATCTATGTAATTTATCTTTTTCATTGCTATGTTTTTGTCAACCACTTGTCTTGGAGCTCATCTTCCTGGGTCTCGGCTGAAAATGGGCCCCTGGCCCAGTTGGATACTACCCGGTAAATGTAAATTAATAAATCTGTGAACTTGGTCAGCCAGAGACTTATGACATTAGCTTTGACCTCCAAGAAGTAGATGCCAAAGAGAAGTGGGCCCAGCACAGAGCTCTGGGGTACTACACTGGTGATTGGCATCATTGTGGAGGTGACCTCACCAATTGCAACTACTTTGGTCCTGTACTTGAGCCTGCTAACTATCCAGTGTTTTACAAAGGGATTTGTGCCTAGTTCTGTATGTTTGTTGACAATGCCTGAGTGGGGTATTGTATCAAATGCTTTAGTCAGATCTAAGTAGGCAGTATGCATCACTTTCCCCACATCAGATTGACAAGAGGGTTTAGCTTTGATTTTCTGGAGAAAAGAAATTGCATTGATACCTTTTGTGGGTTGAAAGAGTAAGCTGGATATATGATATAAACCACAGTTAACACTATCCAATAAATATGAGTCTACCTGCTTGTGGCAGCAGCATGTACCCATGTATTGGTAATCACCTTATTAACCCATGTACAGAAAGTCTGAGAGGCCCCGGTAATGCATTTAGCCACTTAGGAATTCCATTACCAGAAAATACTGAAGAAGTAACAATGTGTGACAGAGCATGTTCTTTGAGAGAACATTTCAATAGATAAAAGTGAAAACTGAAATTAAGATACAGAAGGACAAGAAATGACAAAGTAGCAGGGCTGTTCTATAGACATCCTTTGGGCCAAAACATCCTATGGACTGAAGACACAACCAAAATCTGACAGCTTCTACACCCACCTTAAAATCTTTGTAATGAGACTTCCTCTGTTCTAACAGTTTTGGTTTCTGTACTGGTGCACTTGTTTATAAATGTTAATCCATGAGCCCAGATATGAAGTTTAAATATGATTGGGGGATTTGATGACTTCTAAATGTGGTTTGAAGATCTTCCACCTGAATGGGATAGCAGTAGAAGCAGTCATTATGTAACGGTTAGGTAGCCAAGTACAAGGAAGAGTAGTTTTAGTATGTACACATACTTGTCTTTACAACGGAGTGTCGCTTGCTTAAAGGGTGATAGGCAAACCATAAGGGATTTCATTTAGTTTGTTGAGCGGGTAATGAATCAAGCACAAGGGTACATATTACTATGCTAAGGATGGGTGAAAGGGCACCTTGTGAGAGCTGTTTAAGCTTTATCAGTGGAAATGAAGATTTTTACCTCTTGTCTTTATTTTAGTAGCAAGGATAATGAATGTGCATGTCTGTATTATAATTATGGCAGTAACCCTTAAGGGTGGCATATGGGATGTTTGTCCAAGATTCCAAACGGATGAAACATATAATCTGACATTAACGAAGTGGGACATGCATCCACCAAAAAATGTATAACATTTTCACTACAACTTAAGTATGCCTGGCATACTGCATTAATATGTCACTGAAAGAAACCTAATGACAGCACACCAGTTAACAAAAGAGTAAAAGGAAATCTGATTAGAGATGTGCCTTTGAATCACATGGAATATTAGATACTGACATTTCCTTGTGTTTTCATTTCGTGTCGGCTTTATAAGACAACTGAATACTCAAAACAGATAAAAGAACTATTGCTGTCATTTTACCTTTGGAGAATGTCATCTTTTGAGTTTTAATGAGCAAGTTTAAAGTGATTAATATAACTTTCTGTACTTCTATTTTCACCTTTGAGTATGCTGTCTGCTTCAGTTGGCATGAAGGAAAGTTGCTCAGTATATAAAGTAGCAAAAAAAAAAACATACACACACTCTTGTACTGTTGTTTTCACCCTTACTGTCTTCCCTTATTCCAGTTATTTTACACAGGTTTTGCTATATATTTACTCCAACACTGACTCCCTAAATATGAAATTTGTTTCTATTGCTTGCAATTGAAAGTAGAAAGTAATTTAAAATTTACTTTGCTTCTATGAAAATACATATTCTCCTGGAAAACTATTCTTGTGGCCTTTGACTACCCTGTGCAAACCTGACCAAGGGTAATAAATGTCATGATGGAAGAGATGGTCGTATAGAGGTGAAGAATGTCTAAATTACCAGTAGATAAAATAGTATTCTTTGAAACAAAATGACTCAGTTTTATTCCAGTCTTTTTTTTTATTTTCCCATATTTGCTCAATCATTCACACTACTGATGTGTCCTCACTGAGAGAGTGGCAGCTGACTGGATGGGCTGTTATCCAGACAGCCATGGATATTTTGTGCCCTCATTGCCATACCAGCAGTAAGGGCATTTTAGTTGAGCCTTAACCAAATCCTGGGAAGTGACATCAGTACCTGTCACTAAAGGGCCTCATACACTATCCCCATGCATTCATGTGCTACCACCCATACAGGATGAGGGCATGAGCCCCATACCCACAACCTTGGTCCTGGCCATTTTGGTGCCTTGCAAGTCTCCACATGTTTAGTCAACAGCCAACTAGAACCACAATGCCCCCCCCCCCAAAGAATGGTTGAGCTGGTGCCCACTGTTTCACACCAGTCTTCTAGCACCCAGATTTCCATGTGAACTCTGGTCAGTCAGGACTTTATTCCCTCTACATGGTAGAGTTGGGTTACAATCATGGTTGATCAGTGCATCCTTTGATGAAAAACAGTGATTATTCCATGGCAACTGAAAAGGCAGTGTTAGGGGAAATGCATCTTGAGCATCCTGGTACAGTGAAGGGGAAAACCCTGGAAGGAAAGGTTGTATGGTAATCGGTCACATTATGGGACTGAGTACATGAGCAGGCAAAATAAATCACATCAAATGGAACAGAAAATACCTAGATAAGTATCTCCATATCCATGGCAGGCTCCATTAGGATGCTAGACAAGATTACACGTGTAGATCTGCTGAAGGAAATACATTCATAATTGAAGCGGATGCATATTTAAAACTGTTAGGCTTTCACATGAATGAGAATGTCAAAAGCTCAAATAAATAGTTTACTTGCTGCTTAAGGGTTACCAGAACATGCAGTTCTGGATAACTGTACTATGTTCACATAAGAATTTGAAGTTTCATGAAATTAAACCACCAGCAGTATTTAAAAATTGTGTGAGACAAAATCTGTAAATATAGAATTTTGGGTTCTTAAAGTAGATAAGCCAATGTCTGCACACTCTGCAATGAATTTAATTAAACTTCCTTCTGTGATAGAAATCCATTATTTAGGTGTGCTAACAAGTTTAAACTGTAATATAGCACACTTTGTAAAAAAAAAAAAAAAAAAATCTATAAAACAGTAGGAATTTTTTTCTCTTGTAGGAAAAGAACCACACAAAGTAAATCCCTTTTGATAGGCAATAAAACAGGGCACCACAGAAAGTTTTGAGAGCAAACTGACTACAACCAAAAGGAAATTCACATTATCTAAATATTTATAGGGAGTGAGATAACATGTACTTATAACCGATCACTGTTGGCAGTTTCATCTTCAGCTGTAGAGCTAAGAATGGCAGGACTTGGCTCAGAACCTAAACTTTTCCCAAACTATCTTTGCCCCTCCCCATTACCTTCAATGCTGAGCAGTGACGGACCTATTTCCACAATTTCTGTTGGCACAAGAAAGTTAGAACATAAAATAAAAACTCCCTCTACCCCTTAGCCACTCCCCCACTCAAGTGCCAGTCAGGCCTGGTAAAGGGAAAAGGGTAGGAACGGTGAAGGGGATGAAACTACCAACTCAGCTCTACCATTACAGGAAATGGGCAACATTTGTATCCAACACTGGGGGTTTGATCTACATTACCTGTAGGACAGAGTTGCAAGCTCAGTGCCTTTGGTAGTCCTTATGAAAGAATGCCTTGAGCAACTGCATCCCTAAAGGATAACAAAGACCTGAAGATTACATCCAGCTTGTTGTGGCTTGTAAAAGTATTTAAATATACTGACACAGCATCCACAGGGAAACACTTTTTTTTATACTTACTTGATCTTCAGCTCCCAGTTTGCCCAACTGATCCATTCATTTCCCTTTGTGGGTGAGAGCCGGCCAAGAGTAGCTGTCACTAAGGCAGCCATCGGGAGTTTTTCTATTTTAAACTCTAACTCCTGAGTATGCTCACTCACATCCAAGGGGTTGGTGTGCAGTATACCATGCCTCCGTGTGACACAATCAAGTGGACCTTCGTATAGACAAATGTTTCAAGGTGATCCGTGGTCTCCAGTGGAGATTCTACCACACAGACTGCTCATAGGTACATGCACCTTCCCTCCCCTATAGAGATGTAAGCAGGCTTAAGCCACATCATTCCTCCCAAACTCCTACCAGTTCATAAAGGACATAAGCAACTAGTTGAATTTGAATCGCCTGGGTCTTAGTTGGGTTTTTCCCTTCTATGTCAGTGAAGATCACGCAAACATTTCATATAAAGTTTTGAAGTGACCACTGCTCTGGTACAGTGACCATTAATAAAGATTCTCATATTTCTATTAAAACTTTGTGTAGCATGAAAGCCAAAGAACATGGCTGACCTGAATACTTTGGTACCCAATTTCTTATTATAAAATTAAAGGATGAGAATCTTTCCTTATGGATTTTGTTCTTTCCAAATTAAAATAATTGTCTGTGGATATCATATAATGAAGTAGGTACTCGCCAAAAGTAAGTGTAATTAAAGAGAAAAATGGAGAATCAACCAATTGATATTGACTTCTGTACCCACTTCAGGTATGAATTAAGGACCCCTCTTGAGGGGGTATACAGCTTTTCTGAAAGATAAGCGACGAATAGGCACTAATCTTCTCTGTTTTCACCAATAATCTAGCCTCTGCCACCAAACATGCATACTCATATAATACGCAGATGACTCAACCATCATCTGCTCAGCCCAGTCCCTACCCAAACTGCAAAAAGTCACACAGGAAGCCTTTTCCTCTGAAACTTGGTTATCCAATGCCCAATTAATACTTAACCCAAACAAAACTAAACTACTCATCTTACAACCCACCAAACATACTCAAAACAACTCACTTTAACATCACAGCAAAAGACACCACCACTATATACCCAACTGAACATACCAAATTACTAGGAGTAGAAATAGACAAACTAAAATTTGACATTCACATATCCATGACCATAAAAAGAGTCCACAAAAAACTAGGAGCTTTCTACAAAAATAAGCAACTTCTCACCAAAGCAGCAAAGATTTCAATAGCAAATTACCACCTTATCTCCACCCTACTTTATGCCTCTCCAATATATACCAACCTAAGGCAATGTGATCTAAACAAGCTAGAGACCTGCTACAACAAAATCGCCAAATTCGCCACAGGGGCATCCTACCGTAGTCACCACTCTCTCACTTGCTGAACTGGGCTGGTTTGAACTCCCTCACCTCCTTCAATGGTATCAACTCTCACAAGCCCGCAAACTAGTAAACCATCCACTAAATGTCCCATCCCACCAGAATCTACTTCAACCCTATCGCACCACCAGACCACTAAGATCCAGCAACAAAAATCACTTGCAGATCACTAAAGCCAATAACTCTGCTGGTGAAGCACTATTCTCTTGCACCATAGCCAAATTATGGAACTCCCTCCCACCCACAATTACCTCCAGACCATCATGCACCCACTTCAAAACTTTACTAAAAGCGCACCTTAAAACATGCTGGCTATGCCTTTGCAACTCCCACTCTAATATCACCCACCCCATCCAACCACTACCTTTCTTTCCACTCCACTAACTACCTTGATTATAGCAAGCTCAGATGCTCATAAGCCTAGTACTTATTATACAGCAGGAACTTCTTATTGTAACATTTGTTAATGTCTGTTATGTACTTCACAGATAAAGATTCTAGTTGTCTACTGATGTACTATGTTCTTCATCTGTAAATATGTTGTACGTAATTGCTATGTAAATTGTTAATTGCTATGTAATCCAATGTAACTACTGTCTGTTTATTTTAACTGTGGAGCTTTTCTCCCCAGGCCTCTGCTGAAAATGGACCTACGTCCAGTCGGACACTCCCGGTCAACAAATATAAATAAAAGGACTGAGGCTCTGAAATTCTTCTAACAGAGGTAATAAGTGGTTAAAGTGTCTTCTGTTTTAATTTTGCAGAAGAAGCAGGCTCGGCTGGTAGGATAAGCTTTTTTTACAGAAGATGAAAAGTTCCCTAGGTGGAATCAGGGATTTAACAGGGAAGAGGAAGCAGGAAAGTGACTTTCAACAAGGTTTTTGCAGCCTGAAGATTGTCGGTGTTTTGATGAAAATTCAGTATGGCTGCTAGGTGTACCATGACAGGGAAGCTAAAGCTAGGAAGCTAATATTTGTAACAAACAGCTGTGGTAATTACACTGGGAAGAAGAGGTCTAGATACTAATAGTCACCCACAGTAGAACTCCATTTGCTTTAGTATGTCTTTCCAGTGCAGAGATGACCATTTAGACCACTTTGAGTAGAAAGGGTCCCTGGACATCACAGAAAATATTGAGGTTCTAAGTGAGGCTCATTGGACGGGTGACACAAAAGGTTATTGGATGGATTCATATGAAGAGGTCTGTCTAAAGGTGAGTCCAAAGCAGAGGAAACCACTGGTTTCAAAGCTAAAACCAGGGTTAAGCTAATTTTGGACTTGCAAGACCTGGCCTTCACCAGAAGTTTGGGAAAAAAGTGTAAAGGACTACTGGGGCCACTTCTGAATGAGTATCTTGGATAATTCTACCTGATGGAGGAATAAGGAAGTTAACTGGGAATGTAGCAAGGCTTCCTGTTAGTGAAGTTATTCTTAGTGAATTCACTATACTACATAAAAGCAGAATAACAGGCCTGAAGAATATAGCGTCAGACTTGTGTTTACATGTATGCATTCAGTTTCAGAGAAATACACAATGTTCCTTTCCCAAGGGAAAGATGTCATTAGTCAGTCCCTCATATTAGCTAGTAAGTACGGCTGATGTGAACAGCCAAACAAGCTTAGTAAATCCAAAAATAGAGGCCAGCACCAGAAAGACAGAAATAAAGTTGTAATTAATTTATTATAGCCCATTCCAGACCTGTCTGGGCATGTAACCTTCATCAGTGATATCCTAATACATGCTCATTACTTTAAATACACTCAGTATCCAGTCATTTCCTATGACATCACTTCCCCCAAAAAATTGGTACAAAAACAAAAATGAGTTTAATACATCACATTTTATCATTGAGACCTGGTATAAACAACCCCCCTAATTTAATAATCCATTTATTTTCTTTTTGATTCAGAATAGAGTGCCATCTATTACCCACGACCTTATCTATCACTGCAAAAGTAAACCTAGCTGATGTATGTACTTGAGTGTCTGCGATTCTTTGGTTACGTATGTCACTAAGATGTTCAGACATGCAGCAGTGCAATGATCTCGACATCTGCCCCACATAAAAGGCAGAACAGGTATAACTGACCAACTATACTACCCAATCCAACCCACAATTAGCATAAAAATGTATATAACAAATTGACATGTTTCTGCTAGTAAATTGTTTTGTCTTATGCATGTGTTTGCAGAATGCACAATGGCCACAAGGGTACGAACCAACAAGCCTATCTCCTGTGATTGTAAGTTGTTGACCTTCCTGATCTCCCCCCCCCCCTGTGGATTTTCTTAAAATGAGCAAAATAAGATCCCAAGGTTTTTCCTTTGTGAAAAGTGAACTGACATCTCTCAGATAAAATGGAGTCCAGTTCTTCATTAGATGTAAGATCATTCCAATGTTTATGAATTACATTTCTCAATAAACCCATATTTCTGTCATATGTAATCACCATTCTGATAGTGTCTAACACCTCTCTATGCTGTTTAGATTTATATTGCAACAGTTCAGATCTTTGTTGATTAGTAGCCCAATCGCTAGCTCCAATAACGGCACTCCCTCTATATCCCCTATCAAAAAATCTGCTAGTAAGATCTTGCTTAAAGATATTGAAATCTTCATAAGTACAACTTTTTCTGATTCTCAGAAACTGAGACTTTGGGATATTCCTGATAGTATGCCTAGGATGTAGGCTTAAACGCATTCAACGAGTTGTTATATTGTGGGTATTTTCTGTATACTGAGGTACGTAATGTGTGATCTGGTAAACGCAAGATCCTATTGTCAAGATAATTTCTTCTCTACTATGTCTTAGTGAATTCAATACCCCACTTGTTTTCATTAATGTATTCCACAAATTCCATAAGATAGTCCATATCTCCTTGCCATACCAGCCAACAATTATCCAGGAATAGTCTCTATATATTGATCTCTGGCAGAAAAATGTTATGGGCATCATTGTAAATGTTCCTCTATGTAACCCATGAACAAATCAGCATAAATGTGGGCAAAAGATGCCCCCATAGCCGTACCTTGGGTTTGCCAATAACATTCATCCTTGAAAACGAAGACTACTCCTATTTAAGTAGTGGAATACATTAATGAAAACAAGTGGGGTGTAGAATTCACTCTCATGTCCTCCTGACAAAGGGGATAGGAATGAGACCCCCCCCCCCTCCCTTTATTTATACATTGAGCCATTGCCATGCTGCTGGCGTGGATGGTAACTGTACTTTTTGGCAGTCTTGTAATGTTCACAGGTAGGGAAAGTTTTTTATTTGTACAATGTTGATTTACAGACTGTCCTCAAGGGCTGACCATGAACTTTAGATCTACTCCAACCAATGCCCTTCATCTGAGAGCAGAGAAAGTTTGGTTATGGTCTCCAAAGAAAACAGTGCCTTGAAAAGGTTTGATCAGAGAGAAGAGATGTTATTCTTGCATTTCTTATATATTTTGTTCTCCACATTTGGTGGATTTGTAAATTGGTCTATTGGACCTTGATGGTCTGCTGGATAGTTCTTGTATAGTACCTGCTGTGAATGGCTAAAAAATGGACATCATGAAACCCACAGCTCAAGGGCAGATAAACTTTAATTACTTGGTATTTGTGGTTTAATGAGTAACTCTGGACCACACTGACCATATACTGCCTGGCAGCAGAAAGCTTCAAGCTGACAGAGTGCAGCATATAGAGGTGATGGACGGGTCTATATTACAAGATTGGAGCTTCAGGTAGTCAAATACCTAAACCTCTATGTATAAATATCGAAAGCTGAAAACTGCGAATGGCCACTTCTGTGAATTTTTCATCAGGGAAAAAAATTGCTTGGCCATTATACGGAATTTGCCCTTTTCTCCAATTCAGAGTGATCTCTGAGTTGGTATATTTAGTTTAGGGGGGGTGCAGGGGGACAGCCCCCCACTTGATTTGGGTTTACGTTTTTTTTTTAATACATCCAAGTGAATTCTTTCTGTGTGTGGAAATGGCCGTTTGCAGTTTTTAGGTTTCAATATTTACAGATCAAGCTTTAGGTATTCGACTACCTGAAGTTTTTATCTTGTAATATAGACCCGTGAAGGACTACATGAGCATCAGGTAGGACTTCAAGATGTTCACCTTCTACTTCCACCTGGCAATCAGACTGTTCATTTTTGTGCTAGCTAGGAACCAGTCACCCAAGTAGGGCAAGACTATGGAACCTCCAACCTGACAGCCAGTACCACTACTGACATGGCTTTGGTGAGAAGCCTTGATGGAGCTGTAATGAATGGCAGTATCTAGAATGGAAAATAAATGGCCCCCTATCCAAAAGCATTAGAATCTCCTGGATTCATTGACTTCCAAGAAGGCAGTACACTGATCAACAGCTTAATTTCAGTGTGAAAAAAAGAAACTGAGAAGAGCTAGTGATATTAGCTTAAGTAAAATTCAATTACTGGGTGGTAAGTACATTCACTGCCTGGATGCCAGCAAAGAAGAAATTTAGAGAACCTGAAAGGAAATCAGCCAGAAAAAAATGAAGAGAGAGCAATAGCTGTGAATAATCCTGCAGCTGTTCAGAAAAATATGCAGTTCAAGCTGCAGCTGTGATACAAGAGATGGCTTCCAGTAATTTCACAGGAAAAACTAAATCAAATGAACTCAGAGGTGATTAAGAACATTGGAGGAGTATATCAATTCAAATAACAAAAAAGGCTGGAAAAAATAGAAGAAGCTTTAACTAACTATTTAAATGAAATGGTAAAACTGAAAAAAAATGTTTCAAATGAAAAGGCTGGCTGAACATGAGACTTCTCAATAAGTGCTGTTCCAAAAAATGGTAGAGTTAGAGGACATATTACACAGAGAAAGCCCAAGATTTTCTGCTATACCAGAGAAACTGGAAGGAACAGACTATATTAATTTTATGAAATCACAAAAAAGCAATTGGACTGCTAGTCCAGAGCAGGGTTTGTTAATTTTAAGGGCGCATCAACAGTATGCTCCAAACATGGCCAGGAGAAAGCAGCTGAGACCAGTATTAGTGCGGAAAGAGTTGATCATGATAAACTGTGGCAGAAGTGGAAAGGTATTGTACACCAGGCAAAAAGGAAGCAAATTTATCCCGGCAATCAGGGAATGTTGAGAGGCAGGTGTAAATTAAAGCTGCTGTACCCATCTGGCTTTATTTTTTCCTGGAGGATTAAAAACATTTTTGGATGCACAACATACTGAGGAAATAAAGTTTATCCAGCAAAAAGTGAGCCAGAAAACAAAAGAGAATGCTGCCTCTCATTCTTTTGGCAATAAAGCTCATAAAGTCTTTGCCATTGAAACATTTTCCAGTGTTCCAAAGGAAAATGTTTGAGAGAGAAAAAAAAGCACAGGACTTCAAGTATCTTGGACTTGAACCAGAGTCCGGTGTTGGGAGATGGAGATGAACAGGAAGAAGGCCAACAACACTGAAATTAGTGAATAAATGGGAAAGTATTATAAAGTATCATTCACACTTGCAAAATATGATTTTGCAAGAAAGTGGCTGAGAGAGACTGGAGTTTTTGACTTTAATAAACTTGTAGGTGGACTATAAAGGATATAACTCACTTTGTCATTAATGTTTAGAAGGACACTAAATGGGAGTGAAGTTAATTTTTGTTCTTAATAGTATTTGTATAAAACATTTCATGATATAAACTGCATGTTATATTTATATTAAAGCAATTTTGTGTAGTGAGCAGTCAAGGGTGTATTAAATGTTGGTGGAGTCTTTTCAGTGACTGTTGTATGTGTTAAGTATTTTTTGTTAGTTGCAAGAAATATAGGCTTTACAGAGTGAATGTCTAGATTAATTCCTTGACTTCAAATATAAACAAGTTTTTTTGTAAGCAAATGTGCTTGACAAATAAGACAAAATTATGTAAGCTATGAAGAATAAGTTTCTTACATCTGCTAAGATTTTAGTTTGTGCTTTTTCCCAGTAGCAAATATTCTGTGGGAATCGAGAAGTTTGTAGCTGAAGGCAGTTGTAATGATTTAAATTTAAAAATGTTTCATTGCTGACCATTTTGACATGGAGACAAGCTGTCTTGCAGCTGCGAGTAATTAATCTTGAGAGCTCTGAGCATTCTTTCCTGAGGGAAATGCAAAATGTAAAGGTACAGTGGCAGGAAGTTCAGTGAAAAATAGCTTGAAATTATAGGACATGAATAACAGCAGCAGTGCTCCCACCCAGACTTAATACTATAATGCATTCAATTGACCAGTGTACCATTTAGTTTTATTTAAATATAATCAGTTTACATTCTCTTTGGACCAAATGTTAATGTTTTCTGAAAACATACAAGCTGTTTTCCCCACCTGGGTGGGGTAGAGATTAGAAGAACAGACAGCAGTAAGTATAAGCGGTAACATAAGCTGTAGCATGCACATTATCTAAAAGTAAGGTTACCCTTGCTAAAGTAATGCCTGTGGGTGCAGCTGTCAATTTAGAGCAATTGTCCTTATCTGGAGGGTTAAACTTTATTTTTTGAAGATGTACATAGTTTTATGGGTTTGTTCTAATTTAATACGGAATGGGGTATTCTGAAAATGTGTTTAGTTTTTTTTGTTTAAGGAGTTGCATTTAAACAAAACGTATTTAAAATGTGACATAGATTCAAATGGAGATGTGAAGAAACCATATAAAAGATCATCCTGCCAAATACTATGTACATGTAACACAAGTTGGAAATGCACATTCAAAACAAAAATGTCCTATATATTAGGTGGGAACAATATATATTTTTATCATAATGGCTATGCTATCCTTATTATCTTGGAATGTAAATGGCCTTACAGGTGTAGACAAAAAGGCAAGAGTACTGAATTATATTAAGCAGTGCAAAAACAGGATTCCACAATAGATATTAAGCAGAATATCTGGGATAAAAGAAAAGGAGAGCAATTGTACAAATTGCTAGAGGAGTTCCAATAGTGATAGAGTTAAATAACAGTGGTAGATTTGTAGTAGTAAGGGGCAATTGGCAAGGGAGGCGGAGTATGGTGGTATGTATTTGTATTTCACAAAAAAAAAATGCTACTACGGAGCTTAAGAAAATTTTGGAGAGAAATAATCACCTTTTAGCGTGGGAATATTACTTACAGGTGGGGACGGGAACTTGCTTTACAATAGTGAGGATGTATCAGGGAGGCCTAGAATAACACCAAGAAACACAGCAGGCCTAGAATAATAGCATGGTCAATTTCTGAAGAAATTTATGAAAATATTTGGTATGGAAGATGTAATTTCACTAGTAGGAACTCTTATGGAATTTGTGCATTATTCCCCAAGGTACAAGTAGACTAGACTATCATGTGCATTTAATTAAAGCTTTGACACACATCCAATAACTATTTCAGATAATGCTGCAGTAAAACTCAAAATAAAAATGCACAGTAATGAAGTAAAAATGAGACCCTGGCATTTTTACCTCTACCTGTTAAAAATATATAAAATTAAAATGAAAATGCAGCTTATAAATAAGGGAGATGGCAAAGAAGTAATAGGAATTACTTAGAGGGGCTGACTAAGGTTAAAGTATTGCAAAATAAGGGGAAACTCTCAGAACAAGAAGAGGCACAAATGCAATGTGCTAAAGAGAAAATAAGGGAGTATGAATAATATGCCTGGGTTTAAAAAGATTGCTATTAAGCAACTATTGTTTGATAACTCTACAGCACAAAAAAAAACTTTTATCACAATGACTGGGCAACGAAAGTAGTAAAGTTTGCTGTCAAACTTAGGGAGCCTATAACAAGAAAAATAACCAGAGATCCTGTAGGGGTATTAGAGATATTTCTGAAATTTTATGAAAATTTGTATAAAGCAGAAAAAAAATGGAAATCAAGAAAGAACAATTAGAAATAACTTTTTCATAATTAAGTCTTCTATAAATAAAGGTAGATGATTCTCAACAACTAACAGTGAAGAGAGGAACAGATGAGATGACGGTGATGTATAATCAATCTTCAGAAACAGATGGTATTCATGTGGAAGTTAGGATGGAAGAAAGTGATAAACATCTGGAAGATTTTAACACTATTTTAAAAGGAGGGAAAGTTCCAATATCTTGGAAGAAAGATGTGGTGGCTGTATTACCTAAAGACCCATCCAACCTAGCTTAATATAGACCCATTTCAATTTTGAACCATAATTATAAAGTTGTTTGTCTGTACTAGCTAAAAGAATGGTAAAGGTGTTACCTAAATTGATAGATATGGATAAATGTCATTTTTGTGAAGGAGAGACCAACTTTTGACAACATTAATAGAATGATGATCCAGAGGGAATCAGAATGTAGGAAAATACCACTGTTCTTGGTGGGTCTTGATGCAGAAAAAGCAGTCAGCAGAGTAAGCTGGGATTTTAAGTAGGGCAATGGAGTCATTTGCATTCCCTGATTATAATAAAGGTAATTGGGAGGATGTATGAAGGATCTGAGGCAAGAATTAAATTGGGATTGTTCCTTAACTATAAGTTGTTTGAACATAGGGACCAGGTAGGGTATCCTCTTTCCCCTTTATTTGCTTTATTTAGAGCCATTGGCAAAGGAAATAAAGGACTCAGAAATGCAAGAATATAGTTGGTATAGTAATCAAGAAAAGTTGGCTTTAGTTGATATTTTGTACCTGATAACTCTATAAAAGGACATCTGAGTGTTGTGGGACATTTTGAGACAGTTTCAGTTCTTGTTGGAATATAAAATTAATGGAGATAAATCAAAGTCTATAGCCATAAAATATGTATCAACAAACAAAAATCAGTTCAGCAATACCCTTATGAGCACATAAGATAAAGTAGAAGTATGGATTCAAATACTTCTGTTATTGCAACTAAGAATGTGGGAAAAGACAAAAGATAATACAAAAATTGGAGAAATGGAGACTCTTGCTTATGAGGATAGTAAGATATCTGGGAGGGGAAGAGGACAAGAGTTAAGTGGGATAAGTTGATTTCTTCTAATAAACCAATGTGGATTAGGATTACTTAATTTGAAGGGGGATATGTTAGAGCTGCACCGCTGAACATACACACAACACAAGCAGAAGGTTATAATTCAAAATGAAAGAGGTGATGATGAAACAGATGGGAAGTTCAAGAAACAGAGGAGAGAGGATGGATTTTGGATGAAGATCATTCAGGAGAATAACTTCCATACAGAATATTATATTTATAGAGTAGCAGAAAGTATTCTAAGAACAAGGCTAACATCAGAAATGAGATTTTGACAGTAAAGATGGTTCCAAGAGGGGTACAGAAAATAGGCAAGATGGAGCTGAAATTTACTGGAGAAACCTGGCAAATTAATCAAGGGATTGGGAGCAAATAACTGGACAGGGAAAGGTAATAGAGTTGGGTGAGGCCAAGACATTTGCACTGTGGGCTACAGACTGCCTTCCTTCCAAGGGACGGATATCAGAATATAGGCAAAAAGAAAGAGACAGAGGAGGATCTTAACTGAAAGACCTGATCTGGTAGAATTTATCCCCCTTTTAACAGCTTCTGTTCTAATCAGTAAGGCATATAAAACATTGCATGATAACTATAATAATAATCAGTCAGATGAGGTTAGAAAAGATTAGGAAGAGAGACTGGAAAAGCAATTTACAAGAAAATAATGGGTGGACATTAGTATGGCTCCCAAGTATGCAACAAAATTCTAGAATATTTAAGATCTTTACTTGGAATTGTTTGCATAGGTGGTTTTATACCCTAAGCAGAGTTCAAAGAATTCTTCCTGAGGTAGATAGCAAATGGAGGCATGATGGAAAAGAAAGTGGTAACTGGGAACATATATTTTCGGAGTGTAATGAGTTGACAGATTTAAAAATTCTCTACAGAGTACTATGTCAGAAATATTGGGTGAGCAAATGGCTGTAACTAAGGAAATGATTCTTTTGAGCTGAGACACAGGATCTGAATTACCTAGACATACTAAGGACTTGGTTTAATTCTGCTGGCTGCCAAAAAAGCAGTTACTAGAAAATGTAAATCGAAGTCTAAACCAACTATATTTGAAGTATTGAATATTATAAAATAATTGGAAGACAGCTCTTTAATAAGAAGGAACAAATTACATAAAAATAAATGGAAATTGTGGGAACAGTACATGTAGAATAATGTTCAGGAGGAAGAGGAGTGAGGTTTAAGAGAAGGCAGGAATTTGACAATTTATGTAATGTTGGACTGATGTCTGTTACAAAGCAAAAAAAGGTATGTGATGTATAATTTATTTAAATGAAAAAAAATTAATATAGTTTTTCTTTTCAGTTAATTTATATTTGCCTATACCTTAAGTAATAATTTAAAGGAAAATTCCATCATAGAACTAAAAAAAACAATTTTTTCACTCTATATCTTTGTTTCCTGGCCTATTTTAACACCTCAAAATCATTCTAAGTACTTTATTTGTAATGTTAGCCTGTTTTCTACAACATGGCCACCAATGGGGCTTGATGTATCCATGTAAACTTGTACTCCCTCAAAGCTTTCTCTTTCCCATAATACTTTGTATGACTTATGCCAGACTTAAGGAAGTAACTTTGAATTCCCATGCCATTGACATATAGTGGGATTTGGGAGGGTCACTGTTATTTTCTTTACCTTCTGTAAAATGACTGATTCTTTTCTGTCTCTAATCACCTTCATTTATGTTTGGCTCAGACCTTGATTTATGCTATTCTTAGAAGTAATCTAGCCACAGCCAGAAAAGTAACTAAATTGCAGGCCTTTGTTCAGGGTTTTCTTTTGTAGTCTGAGGAATTGATTCTGCAAGGGTCTCTCAGTGCAGTGACTGTTTTAACACCTCTGCAGTAGTATGGGGAGGGGACTCTCAATTGCTGCTGTCTGAGACTGCTGTCCCCCAAAAGGACCATGGTTGCAATCTTGTTTCTTTTAATTTGGCCTTTAAAGTCAGACTAAGTTGACCTCTGGGTTTTTGGCAAATTCCATTAGGTGCTTGGTGTGGTGTCAGTCAGTCCCATACTTTCCTTCCTGGTTGAACCATCCACAGCAATGTGGGCTAATTGCATGGTCTACTCAGTCACGGAACCAAGGGTTGACTTCTTGGGTTGTAATTTAGCCCTATGTTCTGGGTTTGGCAACCCTTTCAGAGTGCAAGCAGATTTATCATTTGGCTTCCTCTGGAATTTTAACATATGTGCCTTACATGTTAACACCCTCTGGGAGAAGGCTGAGGGTGAAAACCTTTATTTCTCCGGACTGTCCAGCACTCACAATTCCTTGTTGGGTGGATTGACAGCCTTGTCTTGAGATTTACATGCCATCCCTACAGCAGATTATAGAATTATGGAGCCCACAACAGGCTTCTATAACCAGCTAGGGCAGTTCTTAGGAATCCAGAGTGTCCTGTGTGGCCTGGTGGCACCACATCAGGGTTCTTCCATGCATTTTTTGACCAGTTTAATCATGTCCACTAGGGGGGACTATCCAGCAGGATAACTTGGTCTGAATGGTCTCAGCAATGATACTCTGTGACTCAAAGGATGTCTAGGGGACATTTCTTTACGACCTTCATGAGGTCCAGTATTCTCCAAAATTTGGGTCACTGGGCAGTAAATGGGAAAACTTAGTTTTCTGGTAATAGTCTATGTCTGGCATAGGAGACTTGTCTGTAGAGTCCGAAAGCTTCCTTCTAGCCTTAGCCAATGACTTCTTCAGAGGGAGAGATGCTGAACTGAAAAAACATTTGAATGATGGACACAACCAAAACATCCTGCAAAAGTCCACTGGTTTCTCTGTCCTGGACTGGAGGAAGAAATGTTTGTCCAAAGAAGTAGTTGAGACCCTTCAGCCATAAGCTGCATCACCAAGGCAGAAGGCAATTTCAGAGAAGCTTGCATTGTAAGCACCAGAGCTTTGACACTGACCCTCAAGGTCAAAACAGCCATTGAAATGCTGACTCTGGGGATCTAAATTATTGCCAGGGACAAGTATTTTGTATGGAATAGTTCCCCTATGTGGACTTATCTGCTAGAAATGAAGCTTTAAGCTAATTGTTCCTTTAAAGCCACATTGCTTCATCTTGTGGAGGCAAAATACTGAAGATTTCTGCACTCTGAGTGCTGATTTCCCTCAAAAGGGCGAACTAGTCAGAGTGTATATGAGGAAAGAAGACAGAGCTTTGTGAACCTTTGTCAAACCTCCCAAAACCAAAGACAGTCCTACAAGTCCAAATAACTATTTAAGATACCTTGTGGCCTATCCTGACCCTTTTTTTCCTTCCAAAAAGTCTGAATTTCCATTTTTCTCTTTGGCAACAGATTGTTTCAGACCAATGAGTTCTGAGAGTCATTCATCAAGGTTAGAGATGGCAGTGTAAGGCAATTCTTCCTTTCAGGGGGGTGGGGTTGTTCATCATCCTCCAGATCAGACTATTTTGTTTCCACCTGTTCTTTTTCACATCCTGTTCCAAGGAGTGCTAAAACCAGTCCCTTCTTCCCAGGTGGAGAAGAATTTTTATTCCAGGATCTTCCTAGTGCCAGAGAAAGAAAATGCTTGAGACCAGTTCTGGATCTTTTTTTGCCTAAACCGGTTTGTGATGGTGTCCAAATTCAAAATGATGTCACTTTACAACCTGTTAATCTCTTCTTCCTCTGTCAAAATTCCTGATAACACTAGACTTAAAAGATGCTTACCACATCCCTATTTATCCAGACTTAAGTCTCTTAAGGTTCTGTGCATCTGGATCACATTAACAGTTCTCTGTTTTACCCTTTAGACTATCCACTGCACCAATGGTGTTCAAAGTGCCTATCTCCAGTGATAGCTCAGTGCAGGCTACATAGTATCCACAATTTTCCATATCAGATGACTTGTTTATCTTTGCCGAGTCTGTTTCAAAGTGTCAGGAATTTTTCTCTCTTTCTTGGAGAGAGATCTCTTACACAAGCTGGCATTCCATGAGAATGTTCAAAAGTCTTTCTTGACACCCTCACACAGGATTGTGCTCCTGGGATGTTAACTAGACATCTCAGGTCAATGACCTCTACCCCCACAGGAAAAATAGATCTTTACTTAGATCTATTTCAAAGGTTTTCCACTCAGACTTTCATCACTGCATGGGATTACCTCAGGATTTTGGATCTCATGGCATCTGTGATTCCCATGACACCCCTAGCAAGACTTCACATGAGAAAGATACAGTGGTATCTGAAACCTGTCTGCTTCCAGTTGTTTATCCTGGGCAGGATGCAACCTATGTAGCCTAAGAGCTACTGCAGCAATGTGAGAACGTGAACATAATGTGAATGCACTAAAAAGGAGGAGGAAGCTGCAATGCAACTATGCTTAGCCAATTAAGGGAGAACAAGTGGGGTATTTGCTTTGGGGACATTACCTCTATCTTGGTGGACAATCACACAGTTCATATATTCACAAATTTGGTGCTTAAGTGTAAAACTGATGAAATTAAATGATTTTAACTAAAACTGTGCTTTATGCAGTAAAGCACATTGCTGCATATCACAAATGGAGGATGGCAACAATAAAACCATGCTTTTTAAAGAAGCATGAAATTGGAAATCTGATTACTGTTTAATCAGACTTCTCCAGCTGTCTGAAGTTGACTGTAAATAATGTGATGTCATCAGTTCAAATTCACTATTTAAGAATGTAATTATATGTTTGTATTTGTCTGAGGAAGTTCATTTAAGTAAGTGGATGAAAGCGCTAATGTAATAAATTCTGAGTGGAATCTCTTGCCTGTTTTTGTTTCATAGGTAGGTACTAGGCTATTGGCCCAAGGGCCTACATAAGCCTAGCCAGCAAGGTTCCATAGCTTACGCCACCCAAGAAAGTTATTTTCCTATGCACTGTCCAGCAGAGACACAGAAGTGATCCCCGGGGTGTATTTCCTATTTCCCATCCACTCATCAAGATTTTTCTTGGAGTGCTAATAAAGAACTTTGCTTGACATAGACGGGTAGCTTGCTCCAGAGTATAGTGTCCAGTTTTTGCCTGAAGTTGGAGCAACATTAATAGCACTTATTTGTATTACTAATCCCAACTATGATGGGTTTTGCATGTTTTAACTGTTTCCAGCTTGCTCTGAAAGAGAACACAGTAAGTATCTAAAGTGGATGTAGGAAATTTATTTACTTTTAGAAATCATTATTAAAAACAATAGTTGATTGTCAGTGGGCTGTGCACATGTTCATAGGTTCATAGGTTTATACTAGGCTATCTGCCCTAAGGCATTTATAAGCCTAGCCCAAATTTTTGTGGCTTACGCCACCCCTTATATGAAAAAATACTGTGCCCATTAGTTTGTTGTGCCTCTGTCCAGCAGTGACACAGAGATGATTCCCAGGGTAAACCTACGATCTCCCATCCACAGGTCAAGATTTCTCTTGAACAGAGCCAGCGAGGTGCTCTGCCTCACATGGACCGGGATTTTATTCCACAGCATAGGGAGTCTCTGAGTGATAAATCTATCCCTCCAGCACGTCCTATTTATATCCGTGCTAAGGTTTAAGTCGCTTGCTCTAGTGGTTTTGGTGGATTTGGATTTTTTGAGGTGGAGCATGTCCATTAATTCTGGGTTGGACATGGCCTTGTATGTCAGGCACATGTAACCTGTGAGCAGACGGTATGCGACTGAATAGAGCTGGAGTTTCTTCAATCTGGCAGCATATGACATATTTTGGAGTCCCTTTATCCTTTTGGTGAGGAACTTTTGGGGTGTCTCCAATTGCTGCAGATGTCGGGTGAGATACATCCCGAATGGGGCATTGTACTCGATCATTGGTCTGATAAGTGAAGAGTACAGGGGAACAATGACCTCACTAGATCTGGATGCGAATCCCTTCATGATCATGTGGGCAATGTAGAAGGTCTTTCTAACCACTTTAGCAACGTGAGTGTCAAAAGAAAGGCCACTGTCAACCTGGGTCCCCAGGTCCCTGATAACCTCTTCTGTGCTTAGTGGATTGCCACCTATATGGTAGCTTAGGGTTACCTTGTTTTTCCCAAAGGGTATGACCATACATTTTTTGGCGTTTAACTTCATGCCATGGCTCTTGCACCAGCTATCTGTTTCCGTGAGTCCCTTCTGAAGGATATCCATGTCCGATGCACTTTCCACTATGGCGCCCAGTTTGCAGTCGTCTGCAAACTTTGTCAGCCAAAGTCCTCCCATGTTGGCCTGTACTTCTGAGAAGTAGATGCCAAACAATAGGGGGCCAAGGACCGAGCCCTGTGGGACACCACTTGTGACCGGCTTGGAGTCTGACATAGCGCCAGCAACTCTAACCGTGTGGGTTCTGTCCTTAAGCCAGTTTGCAACCCATCTTGTGACATATGGGTTTACATTTAAGCTGGTAAGTTTTTCTACAATACCCGAGTGGGGTATTGTGTCGAAAGCCTTTGCAAGGTCAAGGTAGGCTGTATGGACTGCCTTTCCCTCATCAATGGCCTTGGTGACTGTTTCGAAGAAGTCGACCAAGTTCAAAAGGCATGATCTTCCCTTGACAAAGCCAAACTGGGTCGGGTCCAATGTCTGCAAGTCCCCTATATCTTTGTTTATGAGCTCCATTATGATCCTCTCCATTGCTTTGCAGACTAGACTTGTTAAGCTTATGGGGCGGTAATTACCAGGGTCCGTAGAGGCACCGCCTTTGTGGAGTGGGACCACAGTTGCCGTACGTCACTCTTTGGGCACGTATCCTGTGGTAAGGCTGAGATTAAACAGCTGCCTTATGTGTGGGTTTAATTCCTCATTTAGCTCGTGTAGCACACAGCTGGGGACACCATCCGGTCCCATTGATGCTGTGTTTTTAGCTTTAGAGAGAGCAGCTTTCACCTGCGCATTTGAGATGTCTGGGAGGCTACACTCCGCTGGGATAGTTATCTCTCCTTTAGGGGGGGAGAGGGGGGTGAAGTTTGCACTGAACCTGTCTGCCAGTATGTTGGCAATGTCAGTGGGTTCAGTGATTTTTGTATCATTTTGGACTAATTCTGAGCATATCTGGGAGTAACAGTTGAACTGTAAAGAGCACTATTTTGAAGGGTTTGTACAGGCTATAATTTAGAGTATGATCATTGTAAAAAGGTTCATTGATGTGGCTTGTTGGGGTTTGGGCTGGGGGATGCACTGTGTGTTGACAGCAGCAACCAGTTTAAACACTGCTGCTGTCATAATTTCTTTCACTTTTCAGCGTAATCACAGTAGCATATACAGAAAGTGGGTATATCTCTGTTGGAATTGGGATGTGTGAAAATACAAGTTACCATCTGACTAGCTTGGCAAGAGCAAAGCAAGTGTGTGTGTGTGTGTGTGTGTGTGTGTGTGTGTGTATATATATATATATATATATATATATATATATATGGCTCTACTTAAATTAGTCTAATACTAAAGTCTGCATCATGTTGAATCAAATTGATCGACATCATACACATCAGTATGCTACGCTACTACACATGCACTAAAATTAATCTTGACACATACAAAATTTAAAACAAAGCATCTTTTTTTGCAGGGGGGCAAGCCATCCATACCCCCTGCTAATTATTCTAACTCCGAGACTGCACAATCCCTGGGGAAAAGGATATATTCCCCTATAAGGGGATTGTCTGTCTTGTACATCTGTCAACATTCTGTTTAGTCAAGCAAAGTGTGCTGAATAAACAAGTTTTGACATTATTATATAATTGTGTGTATATATGAAGCAATATGACATTTTTTGAAAAATGTTGCTGTGGCCATTATTCATTTCACTTTAGTTGGACATTAGAGGGTGCACAGCTAAAAGATGATGATATGTGATGGAGGAGAGGCAGTTTGCAGATGAAACCTCAGTTTTATTACATACACATGTGCAAGGTGGTTGGGTGCTAAATGTTCGTGCATATCTTATGTAACTTCCCTGTTATGGTAGATGTAACCTATCAGACTGGGCATATTCATTTATGTCACTGTGTGGAAGGGGCTGAGATATTTAGTGATACAGTGGAGATGCAATATGTTTTGACTTTCTGATTGTTATAATGTGACAACATTACTAATGAAAGCATCCTTGCATACATTTCATGAAAAAATATGCATACTTCCTTTTTTTTACACAAGTGTGTACTACATAAAATCATATTTATACTGTGATTTTAAAAGATAAGAACTAAAGCAACTATTTAGTTCAATAATGTAATGTTTTCAAGTATCTAAAGTGCTCAAAAAACGTGCATTACTTCTGTGTTGACCAGTGACTTATGTTTACCATACACTTCATCTGTGACTGTTATGGGGGTGAAGGGCATGCTGGATATGTTTCTGGCAACTATCTAAAATATATTCTATACTAGGTAGCATTTCTCTTGATGGTCCAGTACATATGGGGATGGGGGAACCTTCCATTCAAATGGCTGGTCTGTCATGCTTATTGTAGTCACTCCAACTGTGTAACTATTAGGTATGTGGCTAAGCTAGCTGGACATTTTCAGAACAAGTAAAGATGTGCTACTATGGGCAATATTTGTGTCAACTGGCTACTCAGTCATGTTTACTGCAAGTATTACTGTGGTAATTGTCTGTGTGTTAGGGGAGCTAGCTGGATGCATGCTGCTGTTAACTAGCTAGCAGATATTTCTCTGGCCTAAATTCCCAAATGGTCAGTCATGTTTACCGTACAAACTGGCTGTTTTATTGCTCCCGATCCTACTAGATGTATACTGTTTCCATTTAGCTAAAATACATAACTACTCTCCCTTTCTTTTAACTTGCCACTTCTGTTTACTGCAACTATGTCTATTGTAAGGATTTGTGGCTTGCCTGATAAATAGGTTCATAGATTAGTACTAGGCTAATGTGGTCAAATACAGGTGGAATGTATTACTAGGGAGACCTGCTGTTTACATTTGAACCATTTCAGAGTAAGAAAGACTGTAATGGCGAGCTCTACAGAGATATCCTGCAGCAACTCTCACTACCTGTATTGTAAGCTAGCTCAAGCTTACGGAGTAATGAGATCCTAGGTTAGTTAGAGGAAGTGTAGTTACTATCAGTAAATAACTGAGCACCATGGGACAAAATGACCTGGCACTTCACAGCCTACCTTGCTTAGTTTTCTTCTTTTTTGGCCCAGCATTGTGTTTGTGCTTGCTGAACCATAATTGATTATCAGTGATGAGACAGCTTCCACAATAAATACCCTTCCAAGCAGGTTATGGTATTAGATGGAGCTGAGGTACTAGATTGCCTCTGGATAGGATGAGTGTGTTAGAATGGCAAGGATTTGGGTTCTTGTGTGAGAAAATCATAATTCTGTTCTTAGTTGCATTAAGGTAAAGACCCACAGAGGACACAACTGCAATGAATCAAAAGATGGAATAAAGCTTTACCATTAAGCACTGTGATTATATTATGTACTAAAAGAATCATGGTGTTATCTGCATTTTGGAATAGTTTTGCTTCCTCTTGATGGACCACACCACACCATTCACAAAATAGTAAAAAGGGAGTGGCCATAATACAGAGGTTTGTTCTACATGACCTGTTGTGTGTTTCTTAAGGATGTTATTTAAAGAATCGAAGGGTATTGGAAGAAAGGCCATAGATATATAAGGCCATGGGAAGCACTGAATGTTCAACAATACTGAAGGCTTTGAAAAGAGGTTTAAAAAAAGGACTGAGCCAATAATTTGGCTATGATCCAGCTGGTCATGGACTTAACTCTAGCATTCAAAAGTACAGTATATGTATCACAGTTAGGTATGAAACCATGCTTGGATATTTGATTAAATGATGGAGTTGTGAATTTTTTTTTTAATTGTACATACGGGAGGCAATACAGCTACAGTACAATAATTTAATGCACCTGATGTTTTTCCTTCATGTAGAGGTATAGTAAGCACCTTTTTTCCAAGTAGTAAGAACAAGACCCTTTTTTACAGAACTGTTTTAATTGCATGAGTAATAGCTCTTGCCTACATTTTTAAGAATGGAACTTGTAGGTTGTCAGCTGAAACAGACCCCAGGTTTCAGCTTACAGAGGAATTTATTTACTAAACCTGAATATACTATTTGATGGATGATGGCAGGACAGTGCAGAGAAGTTTAATCATTTTCTGACTAGCTACTAAATTTATCACAAAAAAATCTAAACTGAATAGGAATGTCAGTTGGTTGTGGAAAGGGATGAGGAACACGTTTGTTTATTTTTTTGCAGAATTACTTTTCTATATTACATCAGACTTTCTATGGTTTGTTAAAGTGCACACCAGTTTGAGGAGCAAGACAGTTGACATATCACAAAATAAACTTAATGTTGCATATATTTTCAGATTTAGACACTGAACAGGGCATATTTGTTGTTACTGTAAGCAGCCTATGTTTGTTTTTATAACTGCCTAAGGCACTTAAGAAATTGTTTTAGAAACTGAGACTATATAGTCCAGAATCGTTTTTTTTTTATTTATATTGCCTAGTATGGGCAAAAGTTTATAAAGCATATCTGTGAACTGTTACTAAATGCTTGGGCAATACATCTTCACAATGAGTAACACAAGTATGAATGCAGTTACCAGTGACATGATTATAAAAGTTACGAGGTATGAGAGCTGGATAATGACAAATTAGTATCATAAAATGGACATTTTGTTTTATATATATATCTCCTTTGTTGACCAAATTAGTCCCAGTAGGCTAGTAACCCTTTTTAAGGGGAGATCCAAGGTGGAATTTATATTACTAGGGCAAATTTGGCTCAGGGAACGTCCCCTAATCTTTTCAACAGGTGTTGTAGGATCTTTTACATCCAGCAAAGCTACCATAAAGTCAAGCAGATGGGACTTTGGTTTAATGTCTCCGCCAAATAATGATTAAATGGGCAGAAGTTCAATACGGGTCACTTTCCCTAATCTTTTCGATAGGGGTAGGTTCTTTTACATCCATCTAAGCTACCACTAACTCAAGCATATGGCACCTCAGTTTAATGTCTTAGCCAAAGGATGAATAAATGGGCAGAAGGTTAATACAGGTCATGAGAAGGATAGATAATTTATTAAATGATTGTAAAGGCTTGTCATTGAACAGGACATCTTTCCTTATGTATATGATACGTGGGAGATGAACTGTTGAATCCTGTGATACATTAGATGACATGGTAAAGTACTGTAAATTTTTTTTTGGGGTGGGGGGGGGGATAGCTATTTGAAAGTTTCAATTTCACCTTGCTATGTCAGCAAGATATGTGGGGAAATTTGGCATCTAGCTTAAAAGCACACACCAGTCTTGCTTACAGAGTATTACAGACTGGAGTACATTATGTTAGTGAGGTATTAAAACTGGTTAAAAATGCAGAATGTCCTTTAACCCCTGAAATGGGTGTTGATTATGAGTGGTAGAAGTCATTATACACCCAAAGTAGAGGACGATTAAAAACTGATATGTTACTATGACCATAAATAATGATGAGAAATGTTAAGAACAAACATAAATTATGAGATGAATGGATCAAATGCCACTCCTTTTCAAAAATGTTTAGCCCTGTTCTGTTACAATGATCATTTGCAGGTGGTTGGAGCCTCTCTTTCCCTCCAACATTCATCCGGACCAACTGGCTTACCCCATAAAACAGGATAATCAATGTGGGGGTGCAGCTGGCAGTGTTTTCAACTACCTTCAAGGGTGCGAAAGGAAAAGAAGGAATCTCCAGCCTGCATTATCTGCTGCTAACCACAGGGAGTTTTTTATGCCCTATACTTCACTGAGAAAGGCGAGTGTAATGACAATAAGCAGATGTGTATGGACATCCTGCCTCACCTCTGTAAACACATGCATTTGTAAAAACACAGTACTGCTATCCAGCCTCCACAAGAGAATAACATTGTGGCGGAAAGAAATGCCATCACTCAAGGTGGGTGAGCTGTCCAGCAATCCCACAAGCCTACCTTCTAACTGCTATTAAAAGTAGATGGTAAGTCACACTAATTGTTTTAAGGAATGATAGAAAAAGGAATCACAGAAACGTAGGAAAAAATAGTAAAATAGTAATATAGTTTATACAACTACTAGCAAGCCTTGTGATCAAGGTGGAGTTACAAAGCGGAACCCAGGGTACAAACAGAGGTCAAGTTAAAATGTGGGAAGTAAGGAACTGTAAATGATGGCTAAAGTGTTTTACCAAGTTTTGGAAGAGACAGAGCAATGGAGTTATGATTTTAGCTAAAGAATGGATTTGTACAAAGGAATGTTAAGAATGATGAAAATAAAGCCAACAGTACCACTCAGAAAAGTAGACATTTGTATAACTGTAGTGTACAGATCTCCTAATGTGCACAGACATGAGCTGAATGCTTTAATGGATGTCCTTGTCAAAAACTAAATCAGTAGTAGAGCAGAGAAAGGAAAATCTTTTGGAGCATGGTTAGTTAAATTTCTTTTTAACTTGTAAACTAATAGCATAACTTAAATTATACAGCAATCAAAAAGACAAAGCATAAACAAATTTAATCTGTAAAACATTGACAGGCCTTCCACTGCAAAATATACCCACATAAATTTTAATGCATTCAGGGCAGAGAGAGCTCTGGAAATAGTGAAAGTGTTGAATTAACACCAATGGAACTGGGTCACAGTATAAATTATTTATTAAGCAGATTTAAGAAAATGGAAATGAGCTAGACACAGTTTAAGGAACTGGAGACAGAAGGCTGAAGGGAAACTTTATATCATTTATTTTAACCTGTAAACTAATAACATGAATTAAATTATACAGTTTGCAGTTGTACATGGTGTGACATATATGTCATTTTATATGACTTGTAATTTAAACCTTTTGTATAAGTCGAGGCACCAGTTTTAATACTGAATGTGAATAAAGTTGAATTTTTAGCTTCACTTGGGAGGTGAAAGTTTTTAATATCAGTTTCTCTTTTTGTAGTTTTACCCAAAGATGGAAGTGTAAAAAGAGGATGACGGAAATAAAATAGTTCAATCATGATGAGGAATACCCAAAAGGCTGGTGCATAAAAATAATGCATTACCTTAAAAATATTAATAAAAACAACCTGTTAGCATCAGTATATTATTTCACTTGTATTTGTTTACTGAAACAGAGCACTGATCTCTATGGACCTTTTTCAGACACAACCCAGGAGCATTGTTTGGGTAATCAGCGTGCTCATAGTCACATAGGCAATGGAGGCTGAGGGAATCTACCAATGGACTACAGGAAATGTCTCCTTAATACTCGGCACCAACTGCCAGAGTCAAGAACATCTTAGCAAGACAGCATGTCTTAGTGGCTACCTTCTTAGCCAGTGTCCATGATGATGTGAATCATCACCTTCCTCACAGAAGATGGGTTTGCCAGCGGCTAATAAGCTATCAACTCTATAACCTGGACATTGTCAACCACTACTGTGTGGGCAGAGACATCATGTATCGCCCTCATATAGAACAAATGGGAATGCAATAAAATGCCTACCTAGTGGACAGTAAGGTTTGTGTAGCAATGACAGGCCTTGTGGGACATGGGACAGCATTCAACAAAAGGAAATCTCAGGGGCTTCACAAGCCTCAGCCTGAGGAATCCTACACCAGTTATGTGACATGATGCTTGAGCATATTTGCTTTCCATGGATAGCATAGGAGGGAACCTCCACTATACTGGTATTCTATGACATGGTCCATTCACCAGAGTTCCTCAGGAGACACTGATTGCATCCACATTGCTACTGAGGTCCCACTTGCTCCATATGGTGTCCAGTACATTAACTAGAAGGACTTCCACTCCATCAGTTGTCAGTTGGTATGGAATGGACAGTGTATTATATACATGTCTATGCACCATTGTGACATTTCCCATGATTCCCACATCAACTAAGTGATATAAACCCCCCTCTTGTGTGCTTGAACTGTCATAAGTTCGACTATGTAAATATCAAACCTGGAAGTTTGAAAACTGAAAACTTCTAACACTCAGAACAGCGATTTTCTTTTTCCCCAGGGAAAAACATTGCTGTTCCACCCCCACCCCCTACTTAAATATACCAACTTTGAGATTGCACCACAGTGGAGGAAATAGCAAAGCCATGGAAATGGCCCACCAAATTCTTTCCCTGGGAAAGAATTTGATGATCCGCGGCTTTGCTATTTGTACACTTCGACCTTCCCAGTTCGAAGTTTCAGCTTTTGGACACTTTTGTGTGTTCGGACTTATGATATAGACCCCACAAGAGGTATGAGTGAGTGTTTTAAATGGGGTAATTTTCCACAAGGTTATCTAGTTGGTAGGTGCACACAGTCGCAGCCACAGAGGCCTGTATAAGTTGCTCTAATTGCAAGTGACAGCAGATCAGTCTTAATGGTGCCCACAGTTTAGTATTGCTGGTGATGTTGGATTTTTCTTGAAAGCAGTGGCTGATGAGCCCCTGACCATGGCAGAGATGACATACATCACTCAACATATGTTTGGATGACTGAAGGCTCATGTCTACAGCCTGGACAAATATTGTGGCATATTGTAGTAGACGGCTGCCACAGGATATTTGTGGTCTGTCATTCTATACAACTTTGTGGTACAAAACCAGTTAGAGTCTGCCTCCGTAGTACTGCCAGACAGATCTATGGCAGCAGAGGAGCTGAAATCTAGCGAGTAGTCATCAGAAAAAACTGGCTGTGGCAGTACCCTCATGCTAGGCAAAGACAGATGTAAAACATACATGCACTGACAGAGGCAGTGCCTGGCCATGGCATGGAAATCGAGGAACAAAACTGATGCATGCAATCAGGTGTGTAGGCTATGTAGTTCAGTGCACTGACTGGCCACATGGTGCGCCAAGAATTATGCACCCCTTAGGCCTTTATCTGTATGGTAGGGTTCATAGGCTCATATGTATAATACTAGGCTAATGACAACCAGAACCTTTATAAGCCTAGCTGTGCAAACCAACCTAATTGTGTCCCTATGTATCATGGGTATTTTTTTAGGAGGGGGTATGATAGGAAGTTTCAAGAGGTGACTTGGGGAAGGGGGGATGTTAGACTGAGCAGTACTGTCTACCAATTTCTCATCCATTGGTCAAGGTTACACTTAAATAGGGTTAGTGATGGGCTCTGCTTCACATAGGTGGGGAGCCTGTTCCAGAGCATGGGGATCCTCTGTGAGATGCATCTGTTTCAGCAACATGTATTATTTATATCACAAACAACATTTAAATCCTTGTATCTAGTGGTTATGATACTGTTCATTTTGTGGATGTGCTTGTGTGTGTTTACACCCTGGATTATCCTGGTATGAACCTTTGTGGGTGTTCTAACTGTTGCATATGTCTGGTCCAAGTACATGCAGAGGGGTCATTATACTCAATGATAGGTCTAATAAGGGGTAAATAAAGTGGCAATATGAATTCCTTGGATGCCATGCCCTTACTTATAAGCTGGGTGACAGAATGATTTTCTTACTACCTTGGTCACATGTTGGTCAAAGGGCGGATAAGTGTCTACATATGTTCCCAGATCCCGGACTACTGGGTCAACTCTTAGGGGTGTCTTATGGATGGAGTAATTAGCCTGGGTGGCAGTTTTTCCAAAAGACACTATAATGTATTTCTTTGCAATGAGTTTTAATCCATGATTTTGGCACCAACAAAAAGTAAAAAGTCACATAGACAAACTAGTCATTAAAAAACTGCAAGAAAAACTCAGCCAAGCTAGAGTTTTCACTGTGTGATACCTTAAACCTCCTGTATAGAGGCCCATGGAATATATGCAAATGACCCCTTATGGACAAGTGTTTCAGCTATATGGCTTCTGAATGTCTATGACTTTTTCCTTTTTAAGTCTTTATGGACAGAGTCATACCAACAAAAAGGAAAAACATAAAAAGTTATGGAAATACAGAAGCCATATAGCTGAAACACTTGTTGTCCTTAAGGGGTCATTTGCATATATCCCATGGGCCTCTATTACAGGAGGTTTATGTACAGGAACTGTACCATAACTTTCACTGTGAAGAGGTAGTAAGTGGTCAGCATCCTTGGACTCATTAACAGCCATGGCTAGGTGGTGTTCTCTGGTTCCTAGACTAAGTTAATACTAGTCTCTTGATCCAGAGCATCATTAGAAGCCAAGCCACAATATCCCAAAGCATAGGTACCCATTGATGTGATTAATTTATATCTAGTTTCAACCCCTTTCAATGAGAGTTTCAGGAGCCAGACCTTGGGTATATGTATGACTGCCCATCCATTCATCCTAGTTATGCTTAAAGATGGTTAGGGAAGTACTTTTACAGCCAAAGGAAGACTACTCCATAAAATAAGGATTTTCTGATGTATCCCTGCACCAGGTCCTATTTGTTTTAGTGGAAGTCAGGATCTATTGAGTAGGTGTTTGGGTTTTGTCAGTTTTTTAGATGTGCAGGGGGTTGCACAGGACTGGATCCTTTGACACGCTGTAGGCTAGACAGAGGTCATCTCTCAAGTCTGTAGGAAAGGGGAGAGAGCTTTTTAATGTGATCTGGGTAGCTCAAGGAAGACATATCCTCAATTATCCTATGGAAGAAATGCTATGGTCTCTCAAGCTGTGTCATATCCATAGATAAGTACATACCGAAGGGGCCATTGTACTCTATTATGAGTAGTGATGGGTGATAACTTAGATCTGGAAGAAATACCTCTGGTGTTTTGTCTGGCTGAGTAAAAGACTTTCCTAACAATGTATAAATGGTGATCAAAGAAAAGTTTGTCAATGAAAGTGCCCAGGACCCTAATGGCCAAGTCAACTTTCAAAGGTGTGTCACTGATGTGGTATGTGCATGGATGTCCAGTTTAGCTAAAGGCTGCACTTAAGGGAATGTAGTTTTAGGATGTGATCCAGACAATACTTGGTGCATGTTAGTCCCTTCTGAAGAATCTGGAAGTCAGATGAGGAGTTAATGACTTGGTCAACCATAGGCCCTTGATGTCAGACTTCACATCAGAGAATTTAACAGCAAAGAGAAGTGGTCCTAGGACCGATTCCTGGGGACACTGCTGGCAACTACTTTTTTCAAAAGACTATGACTCCCACACTAATAGATTGGGTTCTATCAGTTATCCAGTTTGCTATCCACTGGGTAACCTAGGGGGTTATATTTAGTTTGATTAGCTTACCAATAATGCCAAAATGTGGAATGGTATCAGACCTTGGCCATGTCCATGTAGGCAATGTGAAGAGATATGCCCAAGTCTAATGCATCGGTGACATGTTCAAAAAGCCCAACAGGTTCAGTAGGCAGGATCTGCCTTTAACACACCCAAAATGGCTTGGGTGCAGGGCTTGTAAGTTCCACAGTGATGTCTCATTGCTTTACAGATAGGCTGATGAGGCTTATAGTTTCCTGAGTCAGTAGTGGATTCCCCCACCACCTTATGGAGCAGGATAATTACAGCAGTTCTTTATTCCTCAAGCATGAATCTAATGGAGACTTAAGTTGAACAGGCTTAGAAGCGAGTCCACCATACAGTATCTGGTACTGCAAAGAAGGCAGCCTGGCACCGTATCAGGACCCATGCAAGAATTTTAGGCTTTGGAGGAAGTATTCAGGAATTGCTCTGGGGTGGTGTGTGCATGCTAATGAGGTGAGGAACATAGGAGAGTAAAGTTAGAGTTGAATTTGACCACTAATATAAATCCAAAAGTTACGTCCAGTGTATAGGGCACAACACCAGCGTATAAAATGAAAGAAATTAAATGAAGACCAAAGGTTGCTGGTGTACGGCAGCCAAATAGCAATTCACAATCCAACCAGGAGATGTCATAAAACACTGAAAATCCATGAAACACTAAAAATCCACATAAGGAAACCACCACGCTTGATGAGCAATGTGGAGAGCAATCCTTTATTGTAACAGTAAGCGCTTTCGCCTTTCGGCTTCTTCAGACTATCAAACATTTAATTCAGCAAAGGTTACTATTTAAATACCTTCCTGTTCAATGCCATTGGTCAATTCAATGGCAACAATTAAATTTTTAAAGCGCTAAGCAACTTACATTAAAAATACTTTCATTGACAGTACTATATCAACATACATAAAATAAATCAAAGCACTTTTAGTATAAATCACATAAAATAAATCTCTAACAATCTATAAAGATGAAGAAAAAACGTAAAAGTACATATGCATAAAATATAAACATTCTTTAAAACTAAGTGTAATGTTATGTAAAAGATGCTTTCTCCCTTATAAATAGCTAATGAGACATGTATATATCACTAACTAAAATGCATAAATATATTAGTTTTTAAAAAATGCAATTGTACTGCTATATAAACATTTCATGTTATAACCAGAATAATTCTAACTAAAACATGCTTCCTTCAAAATACCATATCATAAATATTTATTTATTTAAGGGAAACATAATAATAAAACCCTATGAATAATGACAGTGTAAAAAGTTCCTATCATGATTGAACAATATACAGGGCGTAATTGATCAGAACAACAGAATCTATAAAATCATGAAATGTTTATATAGCAGTACAATTGCATTTTTTAAAAACTAATATATTTATGCATTTTAGTTAGTGATATATACATGTCTCATTAGCTATTTATAAGGGAGAAAGCATCTTTTACATAACATTACACTTAGTTTTAAAGAATGTTTATATTTTATGCATATGTACTTTTACGTTTTTTCTTCATCTTTATAGATTGTTAGAGATTTATGTTATGTGATTTATACTAAAAGTGCTTTGATTTATTTTATGTATGTTGATATAGTACTGTCAATGAAAGTATTTTTAATGTAAGTTGCTTAGCGCTTTAAAAATTTAATTGTTGCCATTGAATTGACCAATGGCATTGAACAGGAAGGTATTTAAATAGTAACCTTTGCTGAATTAAATGTTTGATAGTCTGAAGAAGCCGAAAGGCGAAAGCGCTTACTGTTACAATAAAGGATTGCTCTCCACATTGCTCATCAAGCGTGGTGGTTTCCTTATGTGGATTTTTAGTGTTTCATGGATTTTCAGTGTTTTATGACATCTCCTGGTTGGATTGTGAATTGCTATTTGACCACTAATATGTTGACTATGTTCTCAGGGGTTTCAAAGGTGCTGCTATGTATTAGCTGTGAGCATTTCTGGACATACCACTAAGGTTTCTGACATACCAGAAAAGGCTTTGTGGTTGTCCTTAGAGGTAGCTGTGATGTGAGGTATTGCCAGCTATGCCAGGAGAAGTAGGGTAGTGGATGTGTAACATACGCCAGCAAAGCTAGCTGGAATTTTGTTAAGAATTCTGTCATTCGTATTTCAAACTGATTTGTGCAGATACTTGTGTTGAAAAATATATTTGCAAAGCTGCTTGTGTTAAAAAGGTACCAACAGTGTGCCCTGCTGGACAGGAAAAGAAATATACATGTATTATTGTAACTGTTGAAATTTATATACTGTAACAGAGGATATTGGAAGAGAAGAGGTTAATCTCAATCCACATGACTTTGCAAAATAGTAAGAAATTACAATCTTTATGGCCTAAATTAAATAATTTATCTTACAGTTCTCATTGCAGACAGAGACAAAAAAAATCTATACTAGGAAGCTTCCTGCATTGTCATTGGGGTGAACTAATTGCTACTCTGGAAGGGTGGAGATTTGAAATTGTTTTATGACTTCCAGGAGCTGCAGCAGATCTTAACAAGGCTCTCTGTGTATTAACACGTGATAAATCCTGACAGCTTCTAGCTAAGGGGGGAAGCATGGAAACCACAAGTCAGATGACCAGATGTATGTGTTGTCATTCTGTAATCCATCACTAAAAATGATATTTTAATACTAAGTGAGACTGAAGTCTTATGGCACACTGTTTTTGTAACCTGGAAAAGAAGGATCTCTCACCTACTTCATCTTGCCTTGCTCTAGTAAGTAACCAGGGAATAAGAAATCTTTAAATCAGTCAGGAAAATATAGTGAGATTAGTTAAGTATTGTTTTTCTGCTGTGTGAACCTATACACCTGTGTTACTTTTAGTATTTCCTGTGATGAAACTCTGGTGGTTATTGTAATTACATATTTAGGATTTTCATGTTCTTTTATTATTAAATATATTTAAACTTTTCATTGTGGCTGGTCCTTTGGAGAATATTTTAACTTTGAGGGGACTTGTATCTATTTGGTGACACCATGGCCACTCCAGGAAGCCTTGCTGTGTTAGTCAAACTACCATTTATATTAATATTACTTTCACTCAGTATAATTGGGTGCCCTTGCAAAAGCCTTAGAGTAACTGGCTTTGGGGTTTATGGTGGCAATGTAACTACCTTATAGTCTGGGCAGAAGGGGGCATAGCTAGTAAATCTGTACCAGCCTTTCCCAGGGTTGTGTGTGCACATGCGTGTGTGTCAGCTGCTTTGAGCAGGGGCATGAAACATTGGTTTCATAGAGAGAGTGGTAAAGAACTTGGCTTGGACACTCAGCTGAGGTCTCAACTCTATAACTGTGGGGAGTCTTACTGGGGACCTGGAGGGGAAACCCAGACCCTGGACTGAGTGTGTCCCCTGTGTGTTCTTAAGGGAAATTGTGCTTGCAGCACAGAGCTGCATCTGGAAATACTGAGTGTATCCATTTTTGTTCCAAGTGAACATCCAATAATTTAAATGCCAGTGGTGAGGATTCAGGCTCCTTGATTACTGGCCCAGAGTGGGGACCTCACAGTAGTATTTTTTATTTCATACTTTTGGAGGAGTTGATTTTGTTTGAGTTATTTGTTGATCTTTTTTGAGTTCACCTCTAGATGGTGGGGTATTGTTTGCTTTTATGGGCTATGAGTTTCTTCCACTTATTGTCATAGCCAGCCTTAGGCATAGGCCAACTAGGTGGCCACCTAGGGTATTGGTCTAGCTGGGGCACTTTTCCAGTATTTATTTGGTGTAGGTAGACCAGGATGGGGGCAACAGGTAGTGTGGTGGGGTGGGGCATCATGGAGCCCTTTTGCCTAGGGCAACAGTTGACCTAGGGCTGCTCCTGCTTATTGTATACTTTGTTTATACTAGGGCTCCATTGTAGGGATCTATTCTTGAATTTGGCATTTGTCTTATGGGGACAGATGCCTCTGCATTCTTTGAGGCACAAAATCTTTCCACATGTGGCATTGTACAAGATGGGGTCAATAGAGGTGAGGAAAGCACTTAAGTTTCATCAATTAGCTGGATCAACTTTGCTTTAGCATAGTATCTAAAGATAGAAGGGTTTTGTAGTAAGTCAGATTTTACCCATATATTGAGTGTTACTGAATGGTAGTCAGGTGCAAGCAGTCACAAGGTAACTATTGGTGAAAACCAGGTCCAATATTTTTAACCCCTAGTTAGGACTTGAATCAGTTGTTCTAGAGAGGTGGATTTAATGATGTCCAGGAATCTTTGTGCATATTTATTTCAGGTGGTGTAGGTTTCCCATTTAATAATGAGATATGAGAAGTCTGTCAACAAAATGTTAGACACAAGAGGGAAGGATGCTAGTTCATTTAGCTATGACTCATGGAAAGCAAGTGACATGAATGGTGTACTTTAGTTGACAGATATGGTGCAGAGTTCTTCTTACCTTAAAAAGAGAGGGAGACGTTCAAGGTCTTTGTCCTGGCTTAATAGTCTGGAGGTGATGACTTCCAAGATGGCTGCTCTCTAAGCTTAATTTCAGACTTCCCAGTGTGAAAACCGAAACTGAGAAAAAGGGACCAGTGAAATTCAAAGTGTGGGTAAAAATTCAGTTACTGGCTAATAAGTACACTGTCTGGATGACAGCAAAGAACACTGGAGAACCTGAAAGAAAATCTGCCAAAAAATGCGAAGAGAAAACATTAGCTGGGAGGAATTCTGCAGCTGTTCAACAAAAAGTAATTCAAGCTTCAGCTTTGATTCAAGAGATGGCTTCCAGTAATTCAGAGGAAAAAAAATCAAATGTACTTGGGTGATCAAAATAAATAAAACACTGAAGGAATATGACAACTTATTTAACAAAAGGCTGGAAAAATAGAAGAAGTTGTAACTAGCTATTCAGATGAACTGATAAAACTGCAAAATATCAGAGGTTGAAATGAAGAACAGGTTGGCAGAGTATGAGGCTTCTCAAGAAGAAATAGAGTTAGAAGATACAGCGTGCTGACAGAACTTCAGATTTTTTGCTGTACTAGAAAAAAAACTATAAGGAACAGACTGTATCAGTTTTAAGAAAGCACAAATAAGCAACTGGAATTGTGTTATAGGTAGGTACTAAGCTATTGGCCCTAGGGCCTATATAAGCCTAGCCAAACAGTACCCTGGCTTTCGCCACCCAAGAAAATCATTTTCCTGTGCCCCTGTCGAGCAGAGACACAGAAGTGATCCCTGGGGTGAATTTCCTATCTCCCATCCAATCAAGATTTTTCTTGAGTACTAATGAGAAGTTTTGTTTGATATAGATAGGTAGTTTGTTCCAGAGTATGGGAAGTCTATGGGAGAGGAATCTATCCCTCCAGCATGTTCTGTTTATTGTGGTGACAAGATTTAGGTCCCTGGAGTGTGGGCTCGGAGGGATTGGGATTTCTTTAAGTGGAGCAGTATTTGTTGATTGAAAGGGCGCATTAAATGTATGTTCGAAACCTGGCCATGAGAATACGGCCAAGATGTATAATAGTAAAATGCAGTCATACCAGCGGAGTTAATCCAGACAAAACTGTGGCAGAAGAGAAAAGTGTTAAAAACTGAGACAGCAGAGTGGTTGTGGAAAGTGATTATTCACCGTACACAAGGCTGAAGAGAAGCAGATTTATTCAAGCAATCCCGGAATATCAAGAGGAAGGTGTGAGATTCAAGATGTTGCATCCAGCTGTCTTCAGAATGTTTTTTTTTCTTGCAGGATCAAAAACATTTTTGATGCAGCTCCAACAAAAAAGTGAGCCAGCAAGATGAATTGGACTCTGCTTCTCATTCTTCTGACAATAAAGCTCATAGAAATACTTTGTCTGTAAAATCTTTTCCAGTGTTCCAAAGGAAATGCTTGGCAAGAAAAAGCACAGTAGTTCTCTAGAATAATCAGGAGTACTTTGGACTTGAACCAGAGTCTGGTGTTAGGGAGATGTAAAGGAAGAACACCAGCAATATTGAAATTAGTGAATAAATAGGAGACTATGAAGTAGCAGTCACATTTGTGAAACATGGTTTTGCAAGTAAGTACCGGATAAAAGGCTGGACTTTTGCAGACTTTGTTAAACCTGAAGGCAGACTAAAGCATATACTCTATATTTTCATTCAATATTCAGAAGGACACTTCTTCTTTCGGCTTTTCCCAGTTAGGGGTCGCCACAGTGGATCATCTGTCCGCTCATGATTGGCAGTGGAGTTTTACGGTGTCAAGTTGCCAGCCCGACACCCAACCTTCCACAGAAGTCGCACACATGCACACACTCACACCTAGGGCCAATTTGGAGTGTCCAATCCACCTACTGCATGTCTTTGGGATGTGGGAGGAAACCCACGCGACCACAGGGAGGACATGCAGACTCCGCACAGAAGGCACCCCAGCCGAGAATCGAACCAGAGAACCTCTTGCTGTGAGGCGGCAATGCTATCCGCTGCACCACCGTGGCCGCCCAATATTCAGAAGGACACTAAAGAGGAAAAATAAATATGTAAAACAATTTCTGCTGTTAGTATCACTATAAAATATTTCAGACTTGGTTACTCTGGATATTAATGACTACACTGTTAGGATTTACAGCATTTTGTTTAGTGATATGTACATCCAAGTATCAAGAAAGCAATCAGAGGTATTTTAAATGTGGGGAAGTCTTTTCAGTGACTCTCTTATGAACAACAGGCAGAACAAACCAATAAGGTAAAAATGAACAAAAAAAAAAAATGACTGGACGAAAACTCTGGACATATGACTGCATAACTCCTGAAAAAACAATTTATTCATCTCTAACAGTTGAGACTTCATCAAATATCTATATAGCACACCAACTAGGTTTAAATACAAAAATATCACGACATCAATCAGCATTAATTAACATTCCCTAATCAACGTAAAATGTACAAACCCTAAAACCATTAAATATGTAAATACATAGCCATTATTTACAATCATACCATTAAAAACCCTTAAATACAGTAACATGCCTCTGTCTATTTTGAGCTTTAAATTTCAAAATACATCCAACAGATGGTAACTCATTAAGCCCTGGCCATCCCAATGCCTTAAAAAAATAAACTCCAAAACAATTCTCTTTTTTCTAAGATTAATGACCAGGCTTCACCTTTAGGGTTTGGTGTAACTTTTTCAATCACTGTGAACTTAAAATTATGTCCTGGATATTCCAATATATGTTTAAATAAAGCATTAGTCACTCTCTGTTTATTGATTTCATAAATGTGCTCATAAATCCCATTTTTCAATTTCCAATTGGTTTTGCCGATAAAGAAAGCTGAACAACATTGACACAGAGCCCCATACACAATGTCCATGGTATTACAATTAAATTTACCCTTAATTCTAAGTTGGACCCCATTAGTATCAAAACGTTCACCTATAAGACTGTATCTACAACAGGCACAACTGCCACATTTATTCATATAGCAAGATGTAGCTTTTTTTAACTGTAAATAGTTGGACATTCAACAAATCCTTCAAATTCTGACCCTTCCTAAACAGTAACAATAGCCTTTCATCCACTTTGTCAGTGTCCAATCCTCATTTAAAATAGTCCATTTTTTTTTAAATAATTTCTCTAACCAGATCACTGTCAATAGTAAAAGTCGTTAAAAATGATAATTTAAAATTATTTTCCACATTATTTGTATTATCAATGAGCCCTTCTTGATGATCAATCATGACTTCCTTCCGTGAAATAAGAATGTGTAAAATAATGCTGGTTTCTCATAAGTATGACCTCATCCTTAATTTCATTAATGAATGCACGGGGATAGCCTCACTTTTAGAACATTTTCTTCAAAAGTTCACATTCCACCAAAAATCTTCCTGAACAGAAACCATTTGCAACACCCTTACAAACTGTCCCTTAATTATGGCTTTTTTCTGGGACTTGGGATGTGAGCTAGCAAAATGCAAAAATGTATTGGAATGTGTAGGTTTCCTGTAAATCCTTGATATGTGCCTTCTCTTCATCAAATCTTAAATTAACAGAACATCCAAGTAGTTAATACTGTTTTTATTCATCTCATAGGTAAAGTCAAGGAAATTAGTAGTATTGTTAATATACTCTAAAAACTTATCAATCCTGTCCTTACTGCCTTTGCAGATGATAAAAATATTGTCCAGGTAGCTGCAGTATAATTCACATGCTTCAAATATCTCACTATTAAAAATAAACTTGTGTTCCCATTCTAGCATTACAATATTGGCATACAATGAGCCACAGGCAGTACCCACAGCAACACCTTTTTCTTGTATAAAAATTTGTCATCAAAAAAGATACAATTATTTCTTCAAACAGGTTTATACTATTCTGTTGTAAACCATTTTTAAAAGGAAGTCATTAAACCATGTGATTCTGATGTCATGCGGAATCACTGACTACGTCTTCAATGTCTACAGTCAAAAAAATAACAGTTTCATTGAACTCTAATCAATTGCATTTCTTAAGGAAGCCCCATGAATCATTACAAATATGTGGTTCTCTTTATTCCAAACTCTTCAATTTAACATCCAGAAACTTAGCAAAGGTGGATGTGATTGAATAGGCCTCCACAATGGGTTATACAGAAGGCTTCCTTACATCTTTACGAAGTTTGGGCAAACCAAAAATCATTAGAATAGTAGGATTAGGCACATTTAAAAATCTAAATTCATCTGCAGAAATGTGCTGCTCTAATAGCATATCACTTAATTGCATTTGAATTCTCCTATACACAATGTTAACTTCATTCCTCGATACTTGGTTGTACGTATCACTAAACAAAATGCTGTAAATCCTATCACTGTAGTCATTACTATCCATTGCAACCAGTCCCCCTCCCTTGTCAGGTTTCAGCAGTCTAATATTCTTGGCTCTAACTGTGACCAGTAAACACTTTTCCTCAGTACTGATGTTAAATTCATAACAGCCATTTCTATGACTATTTAATATATGCCGTAAATCCAACTTGCAAACTTTCTCATATAACAATAAAGTTGGATGCAAAGGAGGGTTGCAAGTACTGGCAACTTGAAAAATAGAAAGTTGTTTAAACATCGGTTTACTAAACAAAATATTCAAATTCAACTTCCTAACAAAAAGTAGATCTGAAACTTTTTGTTTTGTTTGCATCCAACTTTATTGTTGCATGAGAGGGTTTGTGAATTGGATTTACGGCATTCGTGGTGCTGCGGTAGCGTTGTCGCCTCACAGTAAGACACTGTCAGGTTCGATTCTCAGCTAGAGCGTCTTCTGCGTGGAGACAGGCGTGAATGGGCGTACCTTCGTTGAAGGTTGTGCATTAGGGCTGGTAACTTGGCATGTAAAAATCAACTACCAATCATTAGTGGACCGGAGTTCCGCTGTGGCGACCCCTAATCGGGAAAAGCCGAAAGACACAAACAAATTAAATAGTAATAAAAATGGCAGTTACAAATTTAACATCAATACTGAATAAAAGTGTTTACTGGACACAGAACCAGGAATATTAGACTGATGAAACCTGACAAGGGAGGGGGGCTTGGTTACCCTGGATATTAATGACTACACTGATAGGATTTACAGCATTTTGTTTAGTGATATGTACATCCAAGTATGAAGAAAGGAAGTTAACATATTCCATACAGGACAATTCAAATGCAATTAAGTGATATGCTATTAGAGCAGCACATTTCCGTAGACTAATTTAAATTTTTAAATGTGCCTAATCCTACCATTCCAACTATTTGTGGTTTGCCCAAACTTCATAAAGATGTAAGAAATCCTCTTGTGTGGCCCATTGTTGATGCTTGTAATTCAATCACATCCACCTTTGCTAATTTTCTTGATGTCAAATTAAAGAGTTTGGTACAGAGAGCTACATATATGTATTGACTCATGGGACTTCCTCAAGAAATGTAATCGATTAGAGTTTAATGAAACTTATTTTTTTGACTGTAGATGTTAGACTTGTTTTCAGTGATTCCGCATGACATCAGAATCACATAGTTTAATGACTTCCTTTTAAAAAAAATGGTTTAGAACAGGATAGTATAAACCTGTTTGAAGAAATGTTGGAAATAGTTTTGAAAAATAATTTTATTTTTGTTGTTGACTAATTTTTTATACAAGAAAAAGGTTTTGCTATGGGTGCTGCCTGTGGCTTACTGTATGCCAATATTGTAAGAATGGGAACACAAGTTTATTTTTAAAAGTGAAATGGTTGGAGCATATGAATTATACATCAGATACCAGAGTGATATTTTTATCGTCTAGGAAGGCAGTAAGGACATGACAAGTTTTTAAGAGTATCTTAGCAATACTACTAATTTCCTTGACTTCACCTATGAGATGAATGAAAACAGTATTAACTACTTGGATGTTCTGTTAATGAAAGATTTGCTGAGTAGAAGGTACATACCAAGGATTTACAGGAAACCTTCACTCTCCAATACATTTCTGCATTTTACTAGTTCACATCTCAGGTCCCAGAAAAAAGCCACAGTTATGGGATAATTTGTAAGGGTGGCATGAATGGTTTCTCTTCAGGAAGATTTTTTTGGTGGAATGTGAACGTTTGAAGAACATATTCTAAAAGAGGGGCTATGACCCCTTGCATTCATTAATGAAATTAAGGATGAGATCATACTTAAGAGAAACCAGTGTTATTTTACACATATTCTTATTTCAGGGAAGGAAGTCATGACTGATCAACAAGAGGGACCCATTGATAATACAAATGTGGAAAATAATTTTAAATTATCATTTATAGCAACTTTTACTGTTGACAGTGATCTGGTTAGAGAAGTTATTTTTTAAATTTGAACTATTTTAAATGAGGATTGGACAGTGAAAAATAAAGTGGGTAAAAGACCATTGTTAGTGTTTAGGAAGAGTCAGAATAAAGGATTTGGTTGAATGTCCAACTATTTACAGTAAAAAAGCTACATCTTGCTATATGAATAAATGTGGCAGTTGTACCCTTTGTAGATACATTCTTATATGTGAACTTTTTGATATTAATGTGTACCAGTTTAGAATTAAGAGTAAATTTAATTGTAATACCATGGGCATTGTGTATGGGGTTCTGTGTCAATGTTGTTTGGCTTTCTATATCAACAAAACCAAATAGAAATTGAAAAATAAGATTTATGAGCACATTTATAAAATCAATAAAAAAATTTATAAAATCAATAAACAGAGTGTGACTAATGCTTTATTTAATCATATATTGGAATATCCAGGACATAATTTTATGTTCACAGTGATTGAAAAAGTTACACCAAATCCTACAGGTGGAACCTGGTCATTAATCCTAGAAAAAAAGAGCATTGTTTTGGATTTTATTTTTTAAGGCAGTGGGATGGCCAGAACTTAGTTAGCATCTATTGGATGTATTTTGAAATTAAAAGTGCAAAATAGAGGCATGTTACAGTATTTAAGGGTTTTTAATGGTATGCTTGTAAATAATGGCTATGTATTTATCTGTTTGATGGTTTTAGGGATTGTACACTTTAACTATATCAGAAAATGTTAATTAATGAATGCTGATTTATGTCATGTGATTTATTTATTTTTTTGTACTTAAACTGAGTTGGTGTGCTATACAGACATCTGAAGAATTCTCGACTGTTATAGAGATGAAGGCACTTATTTTATTTTGTGTGTTTCAGAATATTTTTTTTTTATGAGTTTTCATCCAGTCATTTTTTTTTTACTGTTTTGTGTGTTAAAGATGTTAGGAAGTAAACAGAGTGGGAAGAAATAGCCAGGGAATTGTTATGGCTAGGCTTGTATAGGCCCTAGGGCCGATAGTCTAGTACCAACCTATGAACCTATAAAGTAAACCATCACTTTTTTTTAGTTGTAAGGAAATACAGATAAACCTTTATGTTAAGTTAATGTAATGCTGTGACCTTGGGCTGCTTGGATGGGTGTAGGGTATAAAGGTATACCGATTTGTTATATGTAGAATTAAAATGATAATTCCACTTGTTTCTACAAGGGTAGATGTCAATATTAATGTCCATAACTTAAGCTATAAACAATGTTTTTTTGTAAGAAATAGGCTTAAAAATAAGACAAAATGATTTAAGTAATGAAAATGCTAAGTTTCTTGCATCTACATAGCTCTTAGCTTGCTTTTTTCATTAGCAAGGAAGTCTGCAGCTGAAATCGTTTGGTCAGGGGAATTATGTGAATTCTGTTCTGAGTGACATTTGCAAAGATTCCCTGATGCATCTGCAAAGTTTAGATGTATTTTTTCTCATTGCAGACTACTTTTATGAAACTGTCTACATGTGTAAACAGTTAATCTTGAGACTTCTGAGCATTCTGAACTCAGGGAAATGCAAGCTTTAAAAATACAATGGCAAGCAGTTCAGTGAAAAATAATTTGAAATTATGGAACGTGAATACGAGAGAGCAGCCTTAATACTTTAATGTATTTATTAGAATAGTGCACAGTTTATTGTACTTAAAGGTAGCCAGTGCACTTTTCTCTTCAGGCTAAAAGTTAACATTGATTTTTACATCTAGGAAGGGGATAAAGATAAGAAAATAACTGATTTCAACCAGCAATCAGTGCAAGTTGGAACACAAGCGCCAACATGAGCTTTAGAGTGAGTTAGCTGCATCCTCAGACATAACCTAATGTAAATTAAGCTATCAATTTGGGGCAGTTGATCCTATCTGGAGGGTTACACTTCATTTGTTTAAAATGTAAATGGTTTTGACTGTTCTAAGTTAATAGGGGATGGGGTGTTCTAAAAATTGCATTTAGTTTTTTATTTTGGGTTTTCATTAAACAAAACATCTTGAAAAGTGTGACATAGGTTCAACTGGAGATGAGAAAAAAAAAACAATTCTATAAAAAAATCAACTTGTCAATCATTAGTGTGGTAATGTAAGGCAAAAGTTCGAAATACACATTAAAAAAACTGTCATGTACAATAGTGGGAACAATAGCTTTTATCATAATGGCTACTGTATCCATATTATCTTGGAACATAAATGGCCTTACAGGTGCAGACAAAAAGGAAAGAGTACTGTATTATATTAAGAAATCCAGAGTACAAATAGCAATGCTGCTGTAGAAACATTTGGAAAGATGAGCATGGGAATTTGACAGAGAGAATATCGGGATGGATATTCAGCAGAATATTGGGAATAAAGGAAAAGGGGAGCATAATGATTGCAAGAGGGGCACCAGTAGTGAAGGAAGAGGAAAAAAGGCAATACTGGTATATTTTGCTAGTAAAGGGCTATTGGCTAGGGGGGAGGATTACTTTGGCATCTACTTGTACTCAACCAACAACTGATATAATGGAGCTTATGAAAAAATATGGGAGAAATAAGCGTTCAGCATAGAGTACTTATATGTGAGGACTATAGGTTTAAAATATTGAGGATGTATCTGGGAACCTACAAGGGAAAATATAACTACACAGTAGGTTTCTGAGGAAATTTATTTAAATATTTGTTATGGAAGATGTGAATGCAGTTGTAGCAACTCTGATAGAGTTTATATATTCTCTATGATACATTAACTGTGCTACACTGGACAGAAATTATTTCACAGGAACATGAGCATCTTTACAGAAAGACACTCATCAATAACTATTTCTGATCATGCAGTGCTAACAAAGACAAAAATGCAGCATAATGAAGTAAAAATGAGATACTGGCACTTTCCCATCTACTTGTTTAAGAAATGGAAATTATTGTGAGTTATGGCAGGAAACAGACATTTCTTCAGAATAGATAGTGAGTGAGATAAAATGAAAATGAAGTTTAACCATATGGTAGAAATAGGAGAAAGATATTGGTGGGAAGTATTGAGAATTTAGAGGGGATGACAAAGGTTAAAGTACTGCAGAATAATGGGAATCTCACAGAACAAGAGGAGGGGCAACTACAGAGTGCTACAGAAAAAATAACTGTGTATTTCAATAATATGCATGAGTTTAGAAAGACTGCTGTTAATCAACTGTTTTTTTTTTTTTGATAAAACCTTTTATCACAATGACTTGGGAAACAAAGAGAAGAAAGGGTTGTTGCCAAACTTAGGGAGCCTATGACAAGAAAAATAACCAGAAACCCTATAGAAGTATTAGAGAGATTTCAGAAACATAATGAAAATTTGTATGAAGCAATGGTTTGTAGTGTTTTCATTGTCTGCATGGTTTTAACATGAATATTCATGAGCATTCATGAAGGTTTTTAATTGGATGGCTTTTATTGGGTAATTTACTTCTTAGAGGATTATAAAAGGCATTATTTGCTTTTTGACCCACATCTGATTAAGTGATTTAAACGAAAACGCTGTTTTTTAATGTGTGCGTTCATGTGTCTATATTAAAGTGGACTTTACAAAAACTCTGGCTTATTTTTGGTCTTGTGGTGCCTTGGACTGATTTACTGGTTTATTTTGGTACCTTGTGGCTGTTTTTTTGAATTTGTATGAAGCAGAGACGTGGACACCAACAAAGAGCACAAATGGAAATATTTATGTAAGACTTAATTATGCCAAGATTAGAGGGATGTGAGGCTCAACAACTAATAGTTAAGCTAGGAGAAAATGAGATAAAAACAGCAATTTATAATCAATCTGCAGGGAACTCTCCAGTAAAAGATGATATTCCTGTTTGTATGGAAGAAATTGTTAAACATCTGGAAGATTCTTGTTTAACAGTATTTTACAAGAAAGGGAAGTACCAGCAACATGGAAGAAAGCTGTGGTGGCTACGTTACCCAAAGAGGGTAAAGACCCACCAGACCCAGCATTGTATAGATCCATTTCAATTTTAAACCATGTTTATAATGTGTTTGGCTGTACTAACTAAAGGAATGACAAAGGTGTTACCCAACCTGCTAGTGATCAATGTGGTCTTATGGAGGGAAGGCAAACATTTGTCATCAGTAAAACTATGATCCAAATAGAAGGGGAATGTAAGAAAATATTGCTGTTGGTGGATCACAATGCAGAGAAAGCATTCAACAGTTTAAACTGGGATCTCACTTAGGGCAATGGAAGCATTTGTATACCGTTATGATAGTAAGAGTAATCAGGAGAATATATGAAGGATCAGATGGCAAGAATTAATGTGAGAGTACCTCTCTAATTTTTTTTTTTTTAACAGAGGACCCAGGTGGGGGGGGGTCTCTTCCCCCTGTATTTGTTTTATTTTTAGAGCCATAGCAAGGAAAATAAGGGACTCAGAAGTGCAAGGATATAATTGGTATGGCAACTGAGAAAAGCTGGCTTTATTTGCAGATATTATTTTGTACTTCACAAAACCAGAAAATGACATTTGTGTGTTGTGGAACATTTTGAGACTGTTTCAAGCCTTTTCAGGATATACAATTAATGAAGATAAAAGAAAAGTTTTAACTTTAAAATATGCACCCACTCAATTGGTTCAGCATAGTTTTGGGGACATATTAAGATGAAGTATTTAGGAGTATGGCTTAAAAAGGTTTCTGTTATTGCAGTTAAGGATATGTCACGAGACTAAACAAAAGGCTATATAAAAACTGAGAAGCAGGAAGCTCTTATTTAGGAATGTGGATAGTAAAATATAAGCAGAAAAAAAGTTTTTTAAGCCCCTTTAGTTTTATATTCAGGTCAGGCATATTTTTATCAACCAGAGGAAAAGTTGTGGACAATAATGAAGACTTGAATTAATTTATCTGAGGAGGGGAAGAGGGCAAGAGTTGAGTGGGATTATCTGGTCCTCCCTGTGATGAAAGGAGATACTGCCAGCACAACTAGCTGGATTTTTTTAAAATAATTATATGTCATTTGTGAATATCAAACTAATTTATATACTGTAAGATGCTTGGGTTACAAATGTATTAGAACTGTTTGTCATGTGTACATCAAACTGTTCTGTACAGATGTTTGTGGTGAAAATGTATTTGTAAAGTGCTTATGCTTAAAATGTATCCACGCTATTGTAACTGTTTAAATGTATATGTTAACAGAGGAAACTGGAGGGTTAACCTCAGTCCAGCAAACTTAGAAAAATATTTGAAATTAAATTACTTTATAGGCTAGGCTATACAGATGCTGCAATGCAGACAGAGTACTAGGAAGCTTTCTGTACTGTCTTTGGGGTGAACTAATTGCTACTTTGGGAGCATGAACAAATGCAATTGTTTTATGACTTCCAGCACCTGCCAAAGATCTGAGCAAAAGCCCTTGGCTGAGTATTTTTACAGGTAGATGCTAAATACTGCTAGCTTGCAGCAATGGGGGTTGCATGACAACTAGAAGTCAGATGACCAGAAATTGTCATTCTGCAAGCTATCTCAGTAGTAATATTTTAGATGTTATTTTGAGAAGTATCTTAGTAAGGTAGACCATTCCGTCATGGACCTAACAAGAACCATTAACCACATCATCTGCTTGTCATCTGTATTAGTATTAATGTTACACAGTAAAATTGGTCACCCTTTAAGTGCCTTAAAGTAGATGATGAGGAGTGACTGGCAGCAGTGGTAACTACCTCATAGTCTGGGCAGAAGGGGGCATATCTAGTAAACCTGTGCCAGCCTTTCCCAGGTGTGTGTGTGTAAATCAAACCTCAAATAGTGCATGTGTCAGCTACTTGGGCAGGGACACAAGCCACTGGTTGGACAGACAGGGTGCTGGAGGTCTTGGCTTGGTCACTCAACTGATCTCTGAATTCTATAGCTGTGCCAGTGGGGAGTCTTACTGGGGATCTGGAGAAAGAGGGAGAAAGCAGCCTTGGACTGACTGTGGTCTCTGTGTTATCTTAAGGGAAATTGTACTTGATGCAGAGAGCTGCATCTGGAAATACTGTGTGTACCTGTTCTCCTCTCAGTGAATGTCCCCCCACTGTTGCCAGTGGTGAGAAGTGAGACACCTTGATTACTGGTTGGCAGTCGTGGGTCATCACATTCCCAATAGAAGAAGGTAGTTTAGAATTACCTGATTTGAATGGATATGTTACAGATATATAATATAAGCTCATAACTCAAGCAGAAGGTTATAATTCAAATTGGAAAGGGTTGATGATGATGATGAAGTGGGTGCAGCAGTTAAAGAAATAAGGAAAGAGTGGAGATTTTAGATGCAGATCCTTTAGGAGAATGCTAACCATACACAATATTATACACATAAAGTTGAAGAAAGTATTCTAAGAACTAAGCCAGCACTGAAATGGAAAAAGATTTTGCCAATAGTAATGACTGCAAGTAGGGGTACAGAAAATAGGCAAGAAAGGCCTGGAATTTACTGGAAAAAACTGGGAAAGGAATCAATGTAGTGGGAGCAAATGGCTGTAACTAAGGAGGAAAGGTAATAGAGTGGGATGAGGCCAAGCAGAATGTTGGAAATACCACTGTTTGTGGTGGGTCTTGATGCAGAAAAAGCATTCAACACAGCAAGCTAGGGTTTTAACAGTAGGGCAATAGAATCATTTATATTCCCTAATACAATAATAAGATTAATTAGGAGGATACATGAAGCATCATTGTCAAAAAATAAAGTGGAATAGTTCCTTTCTGATAACTTGTCTGAACAGAGGAACCAGGCAGGGGTGGTCTCTCTTTCCCCCTTATTTGCATTCTATTTAGAACCATTGGCAAACAAAATAACGGTCTCAGAAATTCAATGATATAACTGGCATGGTGCTCAAGAACAGCTGGCTTTTTTTGCAGATATTATTTTGTACCTGATGGAACCAGAAAAGGGCATATCAGAGTTGTGGAATATTCTGAGACAGTTCCATTTTTTTGAGGGGGGTGTGAAATTAATGAAGATAAAACAAGGGCTATAGCTATAAAATGTGTACCCGCACATGACTTGCTTCAGCAATACTCATATTTATGGGGACATGATAAAAATAAGTATTTAGGAATATGGATAAAAAAGAACACTGTCAGCTATGGATATATGAGAAAAGACTAAATAAAAGATAAAACAAACGCTGAGACATGGATAACAAAATGCAAGCAGGAAAAATATTTTAGTCCCTTTGGTTTTAGACCCAGATTAGGCATATTTTTTTATCAACCAGAGAAGTTGTAGACAGTAATTAATAGAGTTGAAAGATTTTATTTGGGAGGGAAAGAGAGCAAGATTCAAATGGGATACGTTGAACATCCCAGCAGAATAAGGAGGTTTAGGATTTCCTGATTTGAATGAGATATTTTAGATCTACACAGTTAAGGCTGTTTTACATAACTCAAGCAGAACGCTACAATACATAGTGGAAAGGGATGATGATGAAGCAGTGGGTAATTCAAGAAATAAGGAAGAAAACGGGATTTTGGATGCAGATCTTTAAGGAGAATAACAGTCATACAGACTATTTTATTTATTTTACATTTGTTGACTGGGAAAGTCCGACTGGATATATGTCCATTTTCAGCAGAGGCCGGGGGAGAAAAGCTCCAAGTACAAATTAGTTACAAACCAAGTACAAAATAATAATAGTAACAATAATAATGCAAGGTACAATAAAATCAAAGTACAGTGATAATATATGTACAAGGTTTGTGGCAGATACATATGCCATTACACTTCCTGTACAGTTGAATACACACAGGCACTAGCAGTGTTTAATGGTGAGGTAGGAAAGTAGGGGGATCTAGAGGGGAAGTAAGCAAATTCTATCCTATAGGGTTAAGGCAGGAGCATATCTTATGGGATCTGAAAAGAGTTGCAGTAAGTTTTTAAATTTGGACACAAACTGTTCTTGACTTAAGTCTGTTGGGAGTTTGTTCCAGTTTTTGGTGATGTAGTTGGAAAACAGTGAGTCTCCAGCCATGTTTGATTTAGTAGCATTGAGCAGAACTTTATCTATAGACTGGAGTTCTCTAGATTTAGTACAAGGATTTATTAAAGATCTGAAGTTTGCAGAAGATTTTACGTGCAGTAGTGAGTTGGTTACAGAGTAGGAGATTAGGGAATTCAAGCTAGTTTGTTTTTTTAGGTTTAGACAGTGGTGAATGCAGAAAGCCAAACCACTAGCAAATCTGGCAACATGATTGTAACAATTGGAGAGTTTATTTAGTTCAGTTTTTGGCAAGTTGGTCAGTATAGGAGAAGCATATAAGAGGGTAGAAAGTAGGTGGGGAGTGGGCAATGGTATGTCTGGCAGTAGGAGTGAAAAATGCAAAGTTTCTATATAGGGAGCCCAGTTTTTTTGTTTGGTTTACATGCTGGTCAAATTTGAGGTTGTCTGTTATTACACATAGTAATTTGGTGCTAGTATCTGGGTGGATTATAGTACCATCATTAGATATAACTGTGAAAGTAATTTGTGGTGTCTGACAGGTGGGGGTGAACAGCAGTAATTTGGTTTTCAGTATTAGACCATGGTTGGAGAACCAGTTCTTGACAGTTTTAAATGTAGAATGGGTTATGGTCTGAAGGTCCTGAGGGAGTATTGGCTGAACAGATAAGGGTGGAATCATCTGTATACTGTATGCATGAAGCATTTGGGGTGACTGTGGGGAGGTCATTTACAAAGATGAAGAAAAGTAATGGGCCTAAGATGCAGCCTTGAGGAACTCCTATTGTAACAGGTAAGAGGTTTTTCCACAGAGCAACCTGACGTCTGTCCTGCAGGTAGTGTTGGAACCTTGGATGGATTGGTGGTCAAGGGATAAGTTTTTTTAGAGAAATATGTAGCTGGTAACTGACCATGTCAAAAGCCTTGGAGAGGTCAAGGAATAGGGGAGACCAGAGTTGGGCATTATTTCTATTGGAATTAATGGTGTTAGTAAAGAGAGGAGTTTGATAGTGGTACTATGGTGTGGTCTGAAACCATGCTGGGAGTCTGCCAACAGTTAGTTTTGGAGGAGAAAGTACATTAGCTATTTGTGAATGCACTTCTTCATGATCTTAGGCAAGAGGGATAAGATGGCAATGGGTCTGTAGTTGGAGAATTCTGTGGATGTCCACCCTTGTGGAGAGGTATCACATGTGACACTTTCCAGAGTAAGGGGATGGTAGCTTCTTTAATAGTTCTATTTATTAAGCTGGAGACATGGATAGCTATGGCTTTGACTGCTTTTTGTAGGTACTCAGCTGGCAGTAGGTCAGCAGCTAGAGTGGTAGGTTTTAACTTAGAAGAGTTTCCTTATGGAATTGATGGTGTTGGGCTGGTGATTGAAGGTTGGATAATTACAGGGTGTTGGGTTATGTGTATTACTTATGTTAGGGTTATTTTGGTGGATAAGAAGTTGAATTGTCCCTGTAAAGAAGCAATTAAAGCTGTTAGCCATGGTCTTAGGGTGGGTATTTGTGGGAGTTGGGGTAGTGGATTTGCCTGGGTGAAGTAATTTATTGATAACTGTCCAGAATTTGTGTGGATTACATAGGTGCTTGTGCTGTATATTACAGAAATGCTCCTTTTTGTCCTTTACTATGGCTTTTTTTGTTTCATTTCTAAGTTGCCAGTAGAATAATTGGTCCACTGGAGATTTGGTGGTTCTCCAGTGAGCCCAAGCTTTATTTCTTATTGAAATTTTAGAACTGGTATCCTTTGTTACCCATGGAGCATGGTTGGGTTTGCATCTGAGGTGCGGGGTGGGGCATGGTAGTCTAGAATGGCTAGGAATGTTGTGTTAAAGTAGGATATGGCTTCCTCAAGAGGTAGTGAGCTTAAGCAAGACCAGTTGCAAAGCTTAAGATCAGTTTGAAATCTGATAAGGTTAGTGTCTTTGTTGTATCTAATAGTTCTATAAATGGGGTTGCAGGTAATTATAACTTTATCTTTTAAGACAAAATTTGGCAGGTGATCACTGATTTCATCTGGAAGTGTGCCAGAGGAATAGGAGTTGGGGTGGTTATTGATTAATATTCAGTCAAGAATACTTTCTCTGTTAGTGGCCTTGTCTATTCTTGTGGGAGAAGGGATCAGTTGAGTAAAGCCTAACAGATGTGGTTGGTAGGACTTTGGGAGGAACAGGTGGTCCAATCTATATTAAAATCTCCAGGAATAATGGATTCTTGGGGATATGTGATAGAGCGCCACTGAAGTAGACCTTCCATGGTATTTATGTTACCAGGAGGAATATAGGCACATATTATATTGATATGCTTGTTACTGTTGATTTTCAGTTTGGCAACAAGTACTTCTGTGCTGTTGAATTGAAGGCTTTCCAACCTAGGCCTGGTAATATATAGGGTGTTTGTATAGAGGATGGCTATACCACCACCTTTTTTGGTTGGTCTGTCCAATCTAAGTATGTTGTATCCCAGAGGAAGTATCTCGTCTGAAATGGTAGGTTTTAGCCATGTTTCAGACAGTCCTAGAATATCTGGAGAATATACTGATATAAGGTTATGTAATTTGTTTTTAATGCTTCTGTTTAAGTGCATCACCAACAGTGAACTTGCAGACCAGTTGTTAACCAGTGAGAGCATGGGGTAACTGGAAGTGCTGTTACTGATGGACTTATTTTGTGATGTTGGGCCGGGGTTAAGGTGAATATCTCCATCTAGAATTAGGTTGTGCCACAGACTAGCTATTAGTTTGTTGAGTTTGCTGTGTAGATAATGGTGAAATTTTGATTTGGGGGATAACGGTTGGGTGTATAACATAGTTGGGGGGTTGAGTAATGGGTAGTAGTTTGTGGTCAGAGGTAAGGTAGTGGGCTTCATTAAATGGTCTGAGAGTTCCAGTATGGCTTTTCTTGTAGTGAAATCCTGTGTGGGTGTGGATTTCATACATGGCCTGGTATTAGGCTACTGTAAGTAGAGTGAGGAGAAGGAAAGTTAGCATTATAGGAATGAGTGTTATGGAGAGAATGGAAAGCCATGGTGGCAGTAGTGAGTAGGATTTATAAATATAGTGAGTGTGGCTTGGAGGAGGTGGATTGGTTAAGAGTAAAAAAGGGGTGGGGACAGGTATGTATAAATGTGGAGGTAGTGGGGTGGGTGGGAATAGGGGGTAGGGTGGGGAATGAAGCGAGCCTGAGTGCAGCAAGGGTGAGCGGAGCAGGGCTTATTCAGCAAGCGATTTTATATTCATAAAGTAGCAGAAAGTATACTAAGAACTAAGCCAACACTGGAATGCAGAAAGGAGATTCTGCAGATAGGGATAACTGTAATTAGAGATGCACAGAATAGACAAGACAGAGCTGGAGTTTACTAGAGGAAGCTGATGAAGGAGCCAAGATATTGGGAACAAATTATTACAGAAGGAAATGTAATAGAATGGGAAGAGGCCAAGAAGACGTTTGGATCATAGGCTAGTGATTTCCCTTCCAAGCAGGGATTGATATCGGACTATAAGCAAAGAGAGAGTGATAGGTAAATCCCAAATAAAAGACCTGCACTGGTTAAGTTTTTAACAATCTAGAACATAAGCTGCTGTTACAAAAGAGATAATTCATAGGGCATATAAAATAGCACACAATAACTATGGGAAACAATCAGAAGAGGTCAGAAGAGATTGGGATGAGAGATTAGATATGCAATTCACAAAGAAATAATGGGGAGAACATATGTTTGACTCCAAAATATACAATGAAGTCTGGAAGATTTAGGATTTTTGCCTGGAAGTGTTTGGATAGATACTTATACCCCAAGCAGACTCCAAAGAATTTTTCCTCAGGTTGATGGCAAATGTTTGAAGTATAATGGGGGAGAAACAGGTAACCAGGAGTATATGTTCATGGAGTACAATAAATTGGCAGACTTTAAAAATTACCTACAGAGTACTCCATCAGTTACACTTGTTTGCTCACCCAGTAATACTAAGGAAATCATTTTTCTGAACTGGGATATAGGATCTGAATTGCCTAGACTTAGTAATTCCTTGTTAAGTTTAATTCTCGTGGCTACCAAAAAAGCAATTACTAGAAAATGCAAACTAGCTATACTTGAAGTGAATATTGTAACAGAGGTAAAAAACAGAAAGTAGGGTCTTTAGAAAAGACCAGGAGTAAATAGGATAGAAAAAATGGAAATGGAGGGAACAATACATGCAAAAAATGTTTTGGAGTAGGAATGAGGTTTACAAACATGGCAGAAATTGAAAAATGTATGTAATGCTATTTAGATTATTGGGTATATAAACATATATGTGATGTGTAATGTATAATGTTTGTAAATGTGAAGTTAATATGGTTTGATTACTTTTATTAAAAAATGTTGCCAAACCATCACAAGAAAAAGAAGTTATGTACTCACCATAACATTCCATCTGTGTTGTCCATTTTTATTCTTCCTCAACTAATGGGTTCAGATCCAACTCCTCGGATCTGCCTTGGCCATTGCTAAACCCGCGGCAACCAAAAACTCTTGAGCTTCTCCCTTACCCGTAGTGCACCAGCCCCAAGTACCTCAGATCTTGTTTGCTGATTTTTACTAGAAAGAAATATTTGCAGTACATAGGGAAAAAAGGGAAGTGAATGATTCATATGTGGTCAAAGAAGACTATATCTGGAGCTCAGTATTAAGGGCAATTATGTCCTCTAACCACTCGTTCTTCCAGAAGTTTTAAAAGAATGGAGATTGGTGTGTGGGGAGTTGAGCAAGAATGAAAATGGACAACACAGGTGGAATGTTATGGTGAGTACATAAGTTCTTTATCTGATGATGTCAATTTTTATTATATCCTCAACTAATGGGACAGAGTCCCCAGCTACCCAAGATCCTGGATGGATTCAATGGAGGATATTCCTGAGCACCATTGAAACAAATGATACTCTACCTCTGGAGACCAGACCCAATTTGTAATGAATAAAAAAGGTATGGGGAGTAGCCCAAGTTGCTGCTGCACATACAAACCTCCATGGATGCTCTAGGCTGGAAAACTGGGGAAGTTGCCATGACTCTAGTTGAATGAGCCCATAATGGTTTTGGTAAGGTAATACACAAATTTCAATAAATAAATGAAATACAGTTAGCCATCTCACTAAAGTTACTTTGACAACTGGCTTTTCAGTTTAACTTCTGCAAATGAAATAAACAATTGGTCATTTTTTCTGATGTCTTTTGTTCTTTGTAGGTAAAAACTTAATTGTCTGTGAATATCCAATAAATGTAACATGTATTCACCTTCATTAGAAAATTTAGGAAAAAATACTAGCAAATTAATGGACTGATCTGATATTAGATTCTGACATCACCTTAGGAGGAAAGGATGCATTGGGTCGCAGTGTAACTCTATCCCTGTGAAAGATCAAATATGGAGGTTTAGAAGAGAAGGCTTGAATCTCTAAATTTTGTCTTGCAGAAATAATGACTACTAGAACTGTTGTCTTCCAAGAAAGGTATTTAAGGTCACATTTAGCTGCTGGTTCAAAGGGGGAATGAGTAAGCTCCTGCAGTACCAGATTCAGGTGCCATGATGGGTGTAGGGTCTTTAAAGGGAGGTCTTAAAATAAGAGTGGCTTGCAAAAAGGCTTTGCAGAGCTTATGAGAGGCAAAACAGGAACCAACAAATCCAATGTGATAATTCAATATTGCTGCTAAATGAACCTTGACTGTAGAGCAACTAGCTCCTTCTTTAAAAAGTAGAGCCAAAAATTCAAGGATGTTGTGTATTGGAGCTGAAAAAGGATCAACATTGTTTTGATGTGCCCAGTAAATAAACCTTTTCCATTTAATGGAATAGAGCTTACGTGTAGAAGGTTTATAGGAAGATAAAAGGACTGGGGAAGACCGCATAGGTTGTCTGGCTATTAATGGAATTGGAGAAGCCAGGCTTGTCAGCCTTAGGTTTGATATGTGTGAATGGATCGTGCCTGTTAGGTGAGATAGGAGATCTTGAGTTGGATCCAGAACCCAAGGTTAGTGAAGTAAGTGAGGCCAAAGGAAAGGAACCAAATCTGTCGAGGCCAGTAAGGTGCAATAAGGATGACTTTGCTCTTCAGTATAGCAGCTTTCTATAAGAAGTTTGGAATTAATGGGATTGGCAGATGGGCATATAGTAGAGTGGAGGGGGCAATTGTGAAGTAGAACATGCTTCAGTGATTCCCCCGGGGGGGGGGGAATAGGGCAAAGTAGCTGCTGCATTTGTTGTTTAGGAGAGAAGCAAGACACAAAAAGATCACAGCAAGACTGGCTTCACTGATGAAAAATCATTTTTTGCCATGTTCTTGTTGAGAGACCACTCAGGAGGTAGAAGAATGCACCTGCTCAACTTGTCTATCACACTGGGCTTCCCCCAAATGTATGTTGCTAAGAGGAAAGTGGTTGGGTGAGATTGCCCATTGCGATACTCTGAACACATTTTGACATAAGGGGTAAGATCTGGTCCCTCCTTATTTGTTGCTGTACCAAACTACTGACATATCTGTTTGAACTGCAATCGTCCCCAAAGGGAAAGCATCCTGAAGGGCCTGCAATGCTAAAAGCACTATTCTCATTTCTAAGATATTGATATGCAAGTTGGCCTGTTAGCGGGACCAAGTGCCTTGGACTGTTTTCCCAGAAAATGCCCCCACCCCAACTGGGAAGCATCCATAGTCACTATGGCCTTGGGCTGAGGGGGAAATGAATGGATGGCCTTGTAGAATTTGATCTGACTGAATCCACCACCTGCGCTCTGTCTTGCATGTATGAGTGATATGAGTGATTTGATTCAGAGTAGACATGGGCTGGTAAAGTATTGACCATTGTGTGGCTAGCATCCACTGAAGAATCCTCATGTAAAATCTGGCTAAAGGTACTAGTGTTATTGCAACTGACATTGTTCCAGAGCCTGTAGGACCAAGCAGGATGAAATCTTGGTACAGCACATTATTTTTTTGACCTGTGATCTTATGGTCTGAACTCTTAAGGGAGGCAGTGAAGCTATGGTTGACCTTGTATTGAGTAGCACTCCTATGAATTCTAAACTTTGAGTTGGATCCAGTTGAAATTTTTCATAGTGTATCGCTATCTCCAGGAGAGAACACATCTGGAGAACCTGGCCTCTTGCCCTTATTAATTGAGCCCAATTGGAGCAGTAATGAGCCAGTCGTCTAGATACAGAAACACCAGAAATCCTTGCAGTCTCAACTGAGCTGCTACTACTGCCATACATTTGGTGAACACCTAGGGTTCTGTGGTGAAACCAAAGAGCAGAACTCTGAATTGTAATGACTGGCTCCCAACCAGAGGTGTAAGTACCTTCTGGATTGTCTGTTCATCTTTGTGATAGTATGCATCCTGAAGGTCTATAGAGTGCATCAAGTCATCCTTGCCCAGAAAAGGGTGAGTGGACTAAACTGTGATCATCCATCAAACTGACTTGTTTAAGTTACTGAGATCCAGAACTGGTCTCCAGTCCCCTGTATTGTTTGGCACTAAAAAGAATCTTGAGTAAGTTCCGGGTTCTATCTGGTCTGGTGGGACCTCTTGGATGACTTTTTTCTAGCAGCTGTTGAACCTGAATTGCTGCTAGTTTACTTAGAAACTGCAATACACCAATCAACTACTCCTGTGTCTTCCTCTGAATTTGTTGGTGTATTGCAGTTTCTAAGTATTGAAGCTTGTCTTTAATAGTGTTTGTTTTTCGAAGATGTCTGTTTCAGAGGAAGCACAGAGTGGTGAGAATTTTTCTTTTGCTGATATACTGAAAGAAAGAGAGAGAAAATATGCTGCCTCAGATTTGTGGACTGGGGGCAGCAGTGAAACTTGTTCTGAAGAATTTGTGCATCTTGAGCGTATTATGGCAAAAGAAATGACTGTTTTCTATGACTCCAAATTACTTGAGAAGTATGTGATGCTGAATATAACACCCAGAGGTCTGCGCATAGACAAATTGCCTGCAGGAGGTTTTAAGGAAGATGAAAATGATTTGCTGACTGAGTGGAGACAAGCTGCTCAAGACTGTTGCCTGAGCTGGTTGAAAATTCTGATTAAAAGAATCAAAGAACCATGGACAGTTTACATAGTAAAATCATTGACTTACAACAAGAGGTAAAAAACAAGGTATCCAATGTTATGTTTCAATCAAAATTCAAAGAGATAAATGAAAAGTTAAAGAAAATTGAAAATGAAGTGATGGCCAGGAAGAAATCTAAACTGAACAGGGATGTTAGCGACTATGAAAAAATGAAATTTACAATTGGCCCAGAAGAGGGCGTCGTTTCAAAAGAAACTTTAAAAGATACAGAGGAGGAAATGATGAAATATCTTCCTGTTCTTCCATAGAGACTGGTGGTAGTCGAAAGAGTGTGTCCTTTGAGGACATTGTGGTTGAGGATGTGGAAAATGAAGAGAACCGAAGGGTAAACCAGAATTCCAGAAACAAGTCATACAATGTGCAGACGAGATCAACCAGAAAACAACAGGGTAAGACAAGTCATTTGCAAGTCAGCAATCAGTCAAAAAACTGACTTTAAACCTCCCGTATGCTCAGCGTGCCTTGTTTTCAAGTGCACAAGTAAATGTTAATTTTTATGATGAAAAAATGCTTTATTCTGTTAAAAATGTTAAAAAAGGTAAAAAAAGTGATAAAAAAAGTAATGAAAAAAACTTTAAAAAGGGTAGTAGTTATGTGTATGAGCACTCCGGGTTTTTAGAGGACAGCATGTTAGAAGGTATCAGCGCATCTAGATCTGATGCGCTTGTATCCAAAACGCGTGAAATTTCTAAAGTGTTGGATGTGCTAGATGTTGTTTCTAGACATGCTACTAGTGTTGATGATCATTCCCAGCTCACTGATAATGTGTATGAGAGGACTAGACAACTGGCTAAATGTTTTGATAGTTGTGCTGAACCAGGAGATGTTGATGTTCTGCCTTCCGTTGAATGCGGGGGCGTTGAGCAGCCATGTCCGGCGGATACTGAATGTTTGAATAATGATGGCAGCTCACGATATATGAATGCTTTCTCCGGCACTGTATCTTTTAAAACTTCTGAAATGTTAAATGTACTAGATATTGCCTCTAAAGGTACTACCAGTATTAATGATCATTCCCAGTCCATTGGTAATGTGTATGGGAGGGTTGGACAACTGACCGAATGTTTGAACAGTTGTGCTGAATTAAGACACGCTGATGTTTTGCCTTCCGCTGAATGCGGGAGTGTTGAGCAGTTATGTTTGGCGGATATTGAATTTTTAGATATTAACAGCAGCTCACGATTAGATGCTTCTTCCGGTATTGATATTATTAACATTTATGGTTCAGCGGACCGAGTGGTAGAACCTAGTTTTAAAGGGTCTTTGTCTGAGCCAGTTAATGTTTTTTCGGAACAGGCGTTAAATGTGGGGGGTGCAAACTGTTTGGATATTCACGATTATAATAAAAGTGTAGGACGAGCAGCAATTTCTGTATATGATGGAACTAGGCAATTTTGTACAAATACTTTTGTACGTAATAATGCTGATGAATTTGAAAGTGGGAACAGGAAAGGGAGCTCAGAGCAATGCATTACTCTGGAAACTGACTGTTTAGATGAAACTGTTAGTGTACGACAGGTTAATGTTAATGTTTTTCCGGAGTCTTTTTGTTCAGTTAATGGGAAGATTGAGCTGCTAGATGTTGTGGACACTAAATGTTTTAACAGCGTCGCTAGTTCACGACACTATAATGCTGTTTTGGTTACTCATACAGCTGATAGTTCCGAATCTCTGGACTTAGTGTCAAGATTATATCATGAAAACACAATGTCTGGTTCAATGGGTGTTTCTGTAGAACTGATGCCTAATGAGGAAGAAGTGAATCAGTCTACCAGTGATGTTATTAGGAATGATTTAGGACAGAAAGTTAATTTAGAGTTTAGTGATTCCAGCAAAAATGTGCAGCATGATGTTATTAACAGGGATGTAATTATGTGTGATTATACTAGTTATACTGAAAATGTTTTAATATCACACAGACAGTCACAATCTTCTCATGAATGTTATGGGGACAGTAGTATGAATGAAAAAGTTACCAATGTCACCTATCAGGATAATACTGAATTAGTAACATCTCATGATTGTCAAAATGAGTTTAATATATCGTGTGAGCCCATTGATACCATTGGAAGTTGTGAAGTTGAGAATGAAATGGAATTCAGTGCTGGCATTATTGCCAATGATGGTTTGAATGTGATTAATCTCTCTGACCTTTCCCTGTCTGAAGAAATGTTGAGTGTTTTTTCAAAAGGGACAAAATTTGTACCCACCAGGATACCGTCCATTTCAGACATTATTTTTGATGTGAAAACCTTTATTCGAAAATTAAATTTAAAGGTTTATTTTCATGAAAAAGAAAAAAGTAAAATTAAAGAAAAAAGTGATGTTTTTGATGAAACTCTCTTAAATTTAAGTATATATGATTATGAAGGCATGGAATTGGATGCAATTGGGGATGAAAATGAGAATGAAAACTTTCATGAGTCTCTTATGGAATCTGACTTGGAAGGGGTTTTTGGAGGTGGTTATGGTCACTTAAAAGTTCCCCATTTTCCAGGTGACAGTACTTTTATGCCTCCTAAGAAATCTTTGGCAATAAATGCCTTTGAACATGTTATTATGGCCAAGCTGGAATCGGAACATAAAGCTTTTTGTATACGAAAAAAGATGTTTAATTTAACTAAAAATGAATGGCTGGCCCTAAAAACATTTAGGATGGAATTGGATAAAGTAACTGTCAAACCGGCGGATAAAGGGGGCAATTGGGTGATTATGAACAAAGATAAATATGAGAACATAATTAATAATTTACTGGTGGATGATACTTATCAAAAGCTAGAAAGTAACCCCCTTGAGTCTTATTCTGGTGAACTTCATGAATTACTGGAGAGAGGTGAAAGATTGGGATTTTTCACTAGTAAGGATGTAAAAAGTTTAACCATGAAGGAACCCCAACACCCTATATGTATATAATTCCTAAGATTCATAAAATGTTACCAATCCTCCAGGTAGACCCATTATTTCGGGATTGGGTCTTTTGTTGAGAGAGTTAATATTTTCTTGGACCATCATTTAAAGAAATTTTTGTCAAAGGTTCAATCTCACGTCAAGAATACACAGGATGTATGTGTGGCTTTAAAAGGACTGAAATGGGAAGAGAATTATTATTGGGCTAGTGTTGATGTTGTATCACTCTACACCAACATTAAAACTAGGTGGGGTTTGGAAGCAGTGTACAAAATGATGGGGGAAGGACCATATACTAGATTTCTGTTAAGTTTGCTTGAGTTTAGCTTAACACACAATTATTTTTTGTGGAAGAAGGATTATTTTTTGCAGAAAAAAGGAACAGCTATGGGTGCAGCTTTTGCCCCTAGTTATGCTGTGATCTACATGGGGGAATTTGAAGGGAATTTTATGTTCAAAAACACATTTTTGTTAATAATGTGGTTTTCAAACGTTATATTGATGATCTGATTTTTGTGTGTAAAGGAGTACGGCTCTTTTGATGAATTCATGGTGAGTTTAAACAGCAATCACCATGGTTTAAAGTTTGTGGCACACATTTCTGAATTTCAAATTCCCTTTCTTGATGTAGAATTTTATGTGGGGGCAAATGGTTTGGTTGAGCATAAAACCTATAGGAAACCCACTTCAGTGAATAATTTTCTACATGCTAGCAGCATGCACCCTGCACATTTGATTAAAGCCATACCGGAAGGAGAATTTAAAAGGAATCTAAGAAATACTTCAGACAAAAACCTCTGGGAAGAGGTGTGTGATGAAATTTCGGATAGATTATATTCTCGTGGATATGAGCAGGATAGGCTTGAATCTATAAAACAAAGATTGTGTGAAAATAGAGTATTTGGGATACGAGGGTATAAACATACATTTGAGTTTGAAAATGCACTAGACTTAGATAAGCTGTTTTTTGTATCCAAGTACTCTGATTTTTCATGTGTTATGGAAAAAGTTATCAGGGATTTGTGGCCGGTCGTATGTGAAGATCTTACAATAGGTCACCTCTTTCCCAAACATATTACTTTTTCTTATAAAAGGTATCCGAATTTGAAAGAGATCTTAAACAGAAAAGTCGAAGTAAGAAGAGATGGTATGGTTGGGATGTATAAATGTGGGAAATGCTCTGTCTGTAGCAAAACTAAAAACATGCATGGTTTGAAGATCAATGGAAAGATGTACACTGCTTTCGAAAGGTTTGATTGTAGGTCAACAGGGGTCATTTACATTTTAGGTTGTGATTGTATTCCAGCCAAGTGGTACATTGGACAAACCACTAGACAAGTTAAGATTCGTATTTTGGAACATCTAGGTGACATAAGGAGGAAACCTAGAGAGCCCTGTGGCTGCACATTTTGCAGCATACACAATGGTGAGAATGATAGCTTTAAGTTCAGTGTGTTAGCCAGGCCTCATTCAAATAGAGGAAATTACAAAGTAGTTTTGAGTAAGTTAGAACAAAGGTTTATCATTGAGTATCATACTTTATTCCCCAAGGGAATGAACTTGGAAATTTAATGGGTATTAATGACATTTAGCTTTTACTAAATGATTCATTATGTATTAAAATTGAAGTTTTGTAATATTGATATTTCATAGTGATTAGTTGTTATATGCATGCACATCTGAAAAGAATTTATTGCACAATGAAATTTATTAATTAATTATATTTGGAGTGTTTAGTTTATAGTTCATATTTTGTAATTAATATTTATAAAATTTGTAAATCAAGTAAAAGAGGAAAAAAATGTGTTTGTAAAAAGTTCAATAGAAATGTTTCCTTCCTTGAAATATATTTCAGTGGTGAATGAGTTAAATTGTTTGATATAATGATGTTTAATTGATTGATTGATGTTTAATTAATTAATTAAAGCATATATAAAAGGATACTGAAAATGCAAATATATGTCCCATTGAAGGCGAATAGCTGAGGTACCAGGACAGAAGGAATAAAAATGGATATCAACTACTCCTGTGTCTTCCTCTGAATTTGTTGGTGTATTGCAGTTTCTAAGTATTGAAGCTTGTCTTTAATAGTGTTTGTTTTTTGCTGCTAGTTTACTCTGGATGGAACATGGGAAATTTTTCTTGAAAATGGAAGAGTAAGGGAAAAGGGTATTTTATATCCTCTGCACCAAAGTATCTGTTATTTCTAGCCAGGGTCTCTGGTGCAGGGATAGTCAACCCTCTATTGCCTCCAGAGTAGGGCAATTGGGTCTCCTTTCAGGAACGCTGGAAGGGTCTGTCAAAGAAAGAATCTCTGGATCCCTGGTTCTATGTGCCACTTCTGCCACAGAGACAGCATCTACCATTATAATTCTCCCCTCTACCCTCGGGGGAACTTCCTCCATGTGTGTCCTGGAAAGGTCCCTGGGATTTCATGAACCACATCTTTTGAATGCCTCATTGATTTCTAGAAAAGGATCTTTGAGGGGTCAAAAAACATTTGCCCATGGCAGACAGGGTCTTTTTATCCTTCTCACACCTGGATAATGTGTTCTTCACTTTGGGGCCAAACAAAGATGTCATCAAAAGGAGCATTGACTAACTAAGACTTGAAGGACTCCACAAAATCACATAAGCACATCCAGGCATGTCTCCTCATGGAAATGCCTGAACCCGCTGCCCTTGAGGTTCCTTTGGCTACATGCAAAATGAGTCTCATGGAAGAATTGGAAATAGATTGCAGGTTAGTCCACTGAGAACCCTCAGACAATTGTACTTCAGAAATTTATCCTGAGAGGGTATTTGAGAGCTCCTTAATCAAATCCCTCTAACCTTGTGAAATGTGGCAAATAATTCAGAGACCTTAAATCCTTAAAGCAAAGGTCGCTGAAGCACAGACACACTTCCCAAACCTGTCAATCACCTGCGACTCCCTGTTGGGGGGATGAACAGTGGAACTCTCCTCAACAAGTTCCCTTTTAGTGGCCACTACCATGACCATAACATCAACAGGCATCCCTTTTCCCCAAAACTGTTTATCCACTGGTGGTGCCATAATTTTCTCTGGTCTCAAATGTATAGGTTCAATAATGTCAGGATCCTTTCATGCTCGCCAAGAGATCAACTCAGTGTGCTCGTCAGCGGGTGGAGTCACCCAGGAGGTAGACGGGCTAGTACCGAATGCCTGCAGGAATATAGATTCCTCAGATGAAGGGTTGCTGGACTTCCAGCCACCTCTCTGCTTAAGGATTTCAAGGCCGTCTCCAAATGACATATCTTCAGGAGGTGATCATGGGGACCCTTCAACTTCATCAAAGTCCATATTTTCTGTGATAGACTCCTCTGGGGAGTCCAAGTCCTTCCTCTTACATGTCTTTTTCTTAGGGACCTCCTCAATGGGATGGTCTGGGGATGGATCAGAAGTCGTCGAGAAACCCTGTTTGGAAGTCTGGAGTATTTGTACTGGCTGTCCCTGTAGAAAGAGTGCTGAGACTTTGAGCGCAGACACATCAAGGCTGCAGACTGATGATCCAAGGGGGCTAGAACCTGTGCTGCTGAGACAGATAATGCTCTATCCATAACCTCAAAGGCAGACCACCCCAGAGAGGGAGAAGACCTCAGATCCAAAAAAGCAAGCTTTTAGACCAGTGTCCCTCCTTGCACCAAAGGCAGTCCCCCTGTGGTAGAAGCTGGATCCAAGCTAAGCCATGTCGAGGCTCTGAGGCACAGAGATGACTCCAGCTTCAGAGTCAACTCAAACACTTTAGGTCAGACAGGGAAGCCTCAGCTTCAAGAGCTCTCCTGATCTGACTGAATCAAAGTGCTCAAAGCGGACTTTGGATCCGAGGATAAAGCTATCCTAGGGTCTGTGGCAGAGCCAGACGGCTCATATCCAAGGACTCTGAGACAGTATATAGAGTAAGAATAGGAACTGATAAAGGGGGTGGGGTAGAAGAGTGGCCTTCCTGACCCAAAGAGGTAGAAGCCTGTAAGGCACCCATCTGACTCTACGCCGAGATAATTTTTCACACCACTCTTTCCACATCATCTTCTGTTAAACTCCCAGAAGAGCGAGTGGAAATTACAGAGGGGGACCTGGGTCTCTCCAAAAAGGGTAAGGGGACCCTGGAAGGTTTTGGTCCTTGGTAGGTAAATATTACTAGAAGTGGTTGGATCCGGTAACTTTTTTATTGGATCCAAAGAAGTCAAATCTGACGATTTTTTCTGCTTAGGATCTGATGTTCTAGTCTGATCTGATAATTTTCTCTTTAGGATCCAATGTTGAGGTTGGATCAGAATGAGGTCATGGGATTAACTCCATGGCAAATAGCACAGGCTTCCTGTAAATGAAGAGGCCCAAAACAATACACACAATGTGTGGGCATCAGATACAAGAATCTTGTGCCCGCACTTGAGACATTATTTGAACCCTGATGGGCCTTTCTGTGCCTTAGCAACAAAAGCAACGATAATAAAATACATTATCAACAAGAAAACAGTAAAGGACTAAACTTTTTTTTATTTAAAAAAAGTATAACTAACTGCAGCAAAAAAAAAGAGAAAGAGATAAAATAGAAAATATTACCAGCAATGTAAATAAAGAAGCTACACTGCGTGTAGAAGCTAGAAAGGAATACTAACAATAGTATTCAAGGTACAACTGTAAGGAAAAAGAAAGGGAGATAATATATGAATGTAAGCAATAAGGTAAGGGATAGTAAAAACCCGAGAATAAAGAGGTTTTAACTGGAAAGAATTGCAAATTAACAAAATTTAGCATTTATCTGCTCAAGATTAATGGTTACCATGTCTTTTGCATAAAGCAGCAAACAAGATCTGGGCTAATTGGGGTTGGTGCATTATGGGTAAGGGAGAAGCTAAAGAGTTTTTGGTTGCCAAGAACTTTAGGAACAGCCGAGTTGGATTTGAGGGGTTGGATCTGAACCCAGTAGTTGATGATATAATGAAAATTGACATAATCAGATCTTTTATTACATAAAATTAAGTGTTTTTGTCCGTATACAAGACTTCATCAGAATAAAGTAAAAATAAATAAATAAATTACAAAAACCTGTTGCATAATCCTGACCATTAATACTTTAAAGCACTTAACCAGATTCACAGATTAATAAAATTAATTAACTTATATAAATCTCCCAAAAATTTCTTCCCAGATGGATTTACAGATAAAGTGCATTAAAAAGGGGATATCTCCCAAAAAATTCTTCCCGGATGGATTTACAGATAAAGTGCATTAAAAAGGGGATACCTTCGAGAAAAACAATGAGAGATTTTGGAGTGTGAATAATGACAACAGTAACAATAGTGTTGATAAGGATTTTTTGGAGGTATATTCCCCCTGTAACATCACAGGAGTATTCCCTGCTACTGAGGAGTTCCCCTCGGCTACAGAACATGAGGGAGAACAGGGAAGAAATTGTAAGGGGGGAATATAAAAAATAATTATTACCCCTCATTGAAGGGGAAGTGGAAAGGAAAGTGAGAGAGAGAAAAGCCCAAAACAGAATGATTGAGATTGGTTTGTTACACATCATATATCATTTGTGAACAAAATGAATTTAAGATTTTTAATTACACTGGTGTGGTAATTACCAAAGAACATTTCAATATTTTTATTAAGGGAATTACTTTTGTACCTAATACAGCTTTTAATGTGGCAGATACTTTATTCGAATTAAAGTTGTTTATTAGGAAGTTGAACTTGAAGTTGTATGTTAAAAATTAAGCAACTGTACAGAGTAATGAGATTAGGTGGGCTAGCATATTTAATTCCCCTTTGGCTAACCCTGTTATGGCATTTGAAGAAATGTGTGAGAAAGGGTTTACGGATTTAAAAGGTGAGCAGGTTCAGGGAAAAACAGATATTATAATTTAACTTTAAAGCAAAGACACCTTAGGATCATGAAGCCTGATAAAGGGGTAGTGGTAATATGGTCTTGATTAATTATTTTGATCCTGCTAGGATGTATGCCAGTATTTGAATAATGACTCCTATTTTGAATTAAGTTTTGTAATGAAATTAATCTAACAAGATTGATATGATATTATATAATAGTTTTATTAAGGGCATTTCTGAATCATTAATAAACTATTTGGAACTAAAGAAGCCAAGGATCTCCTCAATGTCTGGCATCCCCAAGGTACATTAAAATTTGATTGCCCCTCTGTTGAGGCTTACTGTCACATCTGGGGGGTTCAAAAATAGAACCATTGGCAAAATTTGTGGACGACCTTAAAATTTATTTTTTAAAGGCAAGAAATGTATTCAAGGATTCATGACATTGAGTGTGCTTGCTAAGACAAAATTTGATGGGAACTTTGTCCTAGGTGCAATAGATGTTAAAGACTTATTCTTGATTGTACTGCATGAACAAGGCTTGGGTTGGTTCAGAGAGGCTTTATATAGCAGAAAGTAAATAGATCAGATGAAGGTAGAATTTTTAGTAAGCTTAATGGAAATTGTTTTGTGTAATAATTTTGTGTACTTTGAGGATGACTCCCAAGTAAAGTGTAGAATATGAACGGCCAAAAGCATGTGTTTAAGGAAATTGGGTACGTGACAATCTGCATGCATTAAGATGGACTTTGTTCTGTGAACTCTGAGTAAACTGCGAATAGTGGAAAAGTACTGAAAAACAAAAACCTGCTTGAAAGCAGGAAATGTGCCTTATATGGAAGTGCATCCGATTTTCTTTGTCTGCCTAGAGATGTAGTAATGTGAACTGCTTTAAGCCTATAGATAAACCACTGATTGGTTAATTGTTTTTATGTAATGACCTAATTGGTCCAATGTATATTTTTGTACTGTCAGCAGTATTAATATAAGCTTATGGATTCCTTTGTTCTGGGAGTCTCCCTGGTGCTTTCTATGAGGGTCCCACACGTGTGTAATAAATACCACTGAAAGAGAGGAAGAGTTGTCTGATCTTCATTGAAGGTAACACCTAACACAACAATTGGTGCCGTTTACTTGGATCTGAATTGATGGCAGTTGGGGATTGAACGAAATACTGCTAGTGAAAGGGCCTACAACAGATTTTTCTGTTTCTGCGGTGTTTCTTTCATTTCCTGTATTCACCTGCTTTAAAATTTTGTATTGATACTTTTGTAGGAATAAAATAATTCCTCTCATTCAGTCGTTCTGAGGTAAGTGGCAGGTATTTCTTTTCTGTTATTGATTGTGCAGTATGAGTGTGGGTTAAAATGAAAAACTGGCGACATAAGAGTGAAAGGAGATATGAGAGTGGGGAAAATGATGCTTACAAAATGTTGTAGCTAAATCTGTAAAGTACAGTATAACTTATTGTGTGAAAATGGGAGTGACTGTGGGAACCATAAAAGAGCCAGAAAGAGGTACACCAGCTTGTTATTTTCATGTGTCCCGGGACAGTTGTATGTTTATAAGTCAGTAGATCGCCCTCACTAAGGGTGATGGTAAACTCGCCTTCCCAGAAAATGCCAGTTTTAATAAAAATATTTTGCTTAATTTTCAGGGAAAATTAAAGAAAAAAGGGAAAAAATACCAGGGTTGTGCTGGGCAGCATTTAATGATTGGATGACAGAGGTGAAAGAAAGAGAAAAAGATTCAGTTATCAGTAGTCTAAAAGATAATCAGCAAAAACTAAAAGAGCAATTGAGGGAATTACAACACACTGCCAGTAATTTAGATGTAATAAATGGTAAATGTTTAAAGGACCCACCCTGTAAGGGGCTTTATCCTGTAAAGGAATTAGCTAAATTACAAATAACTGAATCGTCAGAGGACGATAATGCCTGGTTTCCCCCACCACCAACTGCACCACCAGAATACCACCCCCCTGTTCAACAAAGGGCTGAGATATCGCAGCCAGACTCCACCAGTAGGGATGGAGAACAAGCTGTGGACAGGCAGTCTAGTGAATCTGATACAGAAGCAAGTGATAAAGAGGGAGTAAGAACTCGCCGTTAGAATCACAAGGATGCAAAAGCTATAATGTACTTTAAGTCTAAACCCTATCATAAAGGAAAAGGGAAGCGACATTTAGACCGACTAAGGCATTTTGGCCAGTTCCCCACTATAATTGACAGTGGGAATGGATATTTTGGGCCAGATAAATTTAATCCAGATTCATACTCTGAGTTGTCAGATGACAACAGATTGCTACCATTGAGGGAGGTAATTAACCCAGCCAGAAATGCACAGGAACCACCGACCGTTGTACCTAGGGCATGGTCGGCGGTTGATTTTCAGGCCATTACCAAATCACTACCGTCTATCCGTACTAATCCAGCTAAATTCCAGCGTGTGCTGGCAGGACATATTAGCCTACAAAATCCCACACTAGAAGAAGTCAGAGCAGTTCTTCAGTATGCCATGCCGACTAATCTGATGAAACGAATTTGGGACCATGCTAATGCCCCTAGTCCAATTCCAAAAGACAATGTACAGGGAGATAATGGATCTGAAGTGGTCAGACAACATATAGTAGATGCCATTGCTGTAATAGTTCCACCCACACCCAACTGGTCCAAAATCACGTCAGTTCTTCAAAAAGAAGATGAACCTATGGATGAATATTTAAATGGTGTAGTAGACAAAAGAAGCACTCCACGGTTGGCACAGCACAAATAATTTATTGAGCAAACAACTGGTTAGCGCTTTCACGTTCAGTTAAAACGTTTCTTCAGACCTCAAAAATACAATCCCATCATGCCTTTATATACGTTTTAAAAGCTCATTAATCAATTAATGATGGTAATCATTTTTAAAGTGCAAAAAGTATTTAAAAAGTTAAAATATATTTCAATCTGAACAATATTAAAAAAATATATATATAGAACATAAATCCTAACTATATAATTTATATATTAAAATAGAGAATTGGAATCTTATATATATATATATATATATATATATATATGTAAAAAAACCTTTAAGATAAAATATATCATAGTTGATAGTTAAAAGATGTGTTTTAACAGCAATGAATAAATATTGTGCATAATATATTGACAATTTACATGAAAACATGAGTTTATATTGCTTATATATAAAAAATATCTATGCTCTATCTGTTAAATATAAAAGATGAAACAAAATACATGAATAAATGTCTTAGTTACGAAAGTGTGTGTTCTCACTTGTTTATGTTTGTGATGCCTAGCCTAAGGTTGTGTCACTGGAATTCGTCACAGCATGGACCATTAACATGTAGTTATCTTATTGGTGTGGTGTGTATTTTAAGACTTAGGCATGGAATATATCGAATCAATGTTTGTATGGCTTGGCCACAAGGAATGGTTTCAATGAAACTTTTTCATTGAGGCCATGTCCCTTGTGAGCCTGAAGTCTGATGATCCATTTATTTTCTTTTTCTTCGGTATAATTTTTAATGTTGCCTAGTCTATCAGTTCTCATGATTAGTTCCAATGCCATGAATTTAAATCTATGTTTTGTTCCTTCCATAATAACATGTTTCGCTAATGCATTATTTTCGTTCTCTTTGTTAATGGCGTAAATATGTTCTCTAACTCTTTCTCGTAGGGTTCTATTTGTTTTTCCTACATAGAATGAGGAGCAGCATTGACATTGTGCTATATAAACAAGGTCCCTACTTCTGCAGTCTGCATATTTATCAAAACTAAATTTCTTTCCATTGTCCGGATGTATGAACTCATTACCATTTAGCATGTAACTGCATTGATTGCAGTTTCTGCAGGCAAAGGTCCCTTTTCTTGTTGACTGTGGAATGTCATTACTGTTATGGTCATTTTGCTCATAACAAAGTAACCTTTTTAGGGACTTCATGTTTTTATAGGTAATATTGGGTCTATCCCCAGCTATTTCCTTAATTCGATCATCTATCATGAGTAACGGCCAATTCTTATTTATTATTTCTCTTATTTGATTGTTTTTGTTGGTGTATGGTATAATTAATCAGGTATGTGTTTTCCTTGGAATCTCATTTGAATTTCCCTTTTCTCTATTTCCATGTCTGTGAAGGTAGGGTTTCCCTTTTCCTTTTCTGTGTTGATCACATTCAATAATGGTTTCTTCAACCTTAGCTTTGTCATATCCTCTCATTACAAAGTTCTTCTTTAATACATTCTGTTGTTCTTTATGTCTTGTTTCATCTGTCACCAGTCTGGAAATCCGTAATGACTGGTTCTTGACTATGTTGGGGAAGATATGTCTGGGATGCATACTCCCTTTGTGTAGTAGGTTGTTTCTCCAACATTCCTTTCTATAGAGATCTGTATCGATTCTCATTCCAGTCTTTGTAATTCGTACATCCAAGAAATCAATGTTATCAGTTGATGAAATGTATTCAAAGTTCAAAAAATCTGTTGTTCCATTGATGTAGGTGACAAATTCGTTTAGCGTGTCTATGGTGTCATCCCAAACGAGAAAAATATCGTCTACAAAACGCTTGTAAAATTTTATGTTCTCTGAATATGGATTGTTGCTATGTATGTAGGTCTCCTCCCAGTATGCCATCACTAGATTAGCATAGGAATTGGCTACTGGTGTTCCCATTGCTGTTCCCTTTTTCTGTAAATAGTATATCCCATTGTATGTGAATACATTATTCTCTAGAATTATTTCAAGTATCATCATGTATCTTATTATTAGGTTGCTTGGAATGCCCTTTTGAATGAGAAATAATCTCACATAGTCTATCCCTATGTCGTTCGGAATGCAAGTGAAAAGGGATGTAACATCTAGTGTTACCAAGGTATCTTTCTCAATGTTGGTATTGTTGTCAATGTATCCTGCATATTCATGTAAAAATTCTTCAGTGTCCTTTAGTACAGATCTAGTTTCATTTAACATAGGTTTTAACTGTTTCTCTAAATATATAGAGAGAGGCTCTGTGGCCCATCCCCTCCCTGAGACAATGGGTCTCATGGGGGGGTCATATAAGTTCTTATGTACTTTAGGTAACCCTCTATATGTGGGTATCAATGGTTCTTTAACCAAGAAATATGAATATAAATCATTGTCAATTATACTACACAATAACATGTCATATAACATTTCTTGTACATTTCTTATTACTTTGTTCAAAGATGCACCATTTAAGATTTCATATGTATCATTGTCATCTAACAATTCATTCATTTTCGTAGCATACATGTCCTTATCCATTATTACTACTGAGCCACCCTTGTCGGCTTGTCTAATAACAATGTCATTGTTTAGTTGTAATTTTTTCATTGCTTCATTCTCATCTTTACTTAAATTATAATATTCTAATCTATCATGCTTAGCATAGTTGTTAATTAAATCATTCTCACATGATTTTTCAAAGGCTTCTATAATGTGATTAGATGGTGGAATAAATGTAGATGGTTTCTTATAGGCATTGTTATATGAATGTACACTGTTACCATCATCGCCTAAAAGCAATTTAAGATTTAAATTCCTAGTGAACATTTTCACGTCTAATATGATGTCAGTGACATCCGCATGTTTAGAGGGAATAAAGGATAAACCTTTATTCAACAAAGAGCTCTCAGTCTCATTTAAAGCATACCTTGAGATATTAATGGTCAGTCCTTCTGTGTCGGGCGGAGTACCTTCTTCTGGAACTCGTATATTTCTTCTGAACCTTTCCGTTTTTTGGTGTTCGAAGGTTTCGGCCAAACTCTCCGTTCGGTGTTCTTTATTGGATAAGGAAAAGAATGTTCCCCCTCCAGTTCAAATAAAACATCTTCCTGTAAAAATACACATCCATTTGCGGTCGGTTTATTTCTATTAGATCCATTAGATGCAAGATGTTGAGTCTCGTTCATTGCTACAACTTACAAGGAAATTGAAGAACAATTTTCACAAATTAAAGAACACGCAATGGCAGAGGCAGCACATGGAAGCATGCCTCTGCTTTAAGGTAATACCAAGGGGATTGCGGGTTTTGAAAATGCCGACTTTCGGCAACACCTACCCGGATCTTCTGATCAAATGGCAAAAACTAAACATTGAAACAAGCTATGGATATATTAAACTATTGATTGAACAATACCAATCAATAGAACACAACCTAAAAAAAGATATACAGACACTAGAAACCAAGCTTAATAATATTTTAAAACATGAAGACATGATAGCTTTTCACAACGATCTAACCACCACTCTATCTTTGTTAGATCATAAGCTGCTACAAGACAAGAAGAAAAAGTTAGAAAGAGACTACAATGATTTTACTAAGGGACAGGTCTTTTCTTGGCCGAGGGACTTTGTACGACAAGATGTCAACAACATTAATACCAATAGAGATAATCATTTCAACAAAAAAGAAATGCCCATCCGTGATTCATATGCAGATGTCTCTGCACGCAATAATGCATATGCCACATCCAATCCGGAAGTTTTGATGAAAGCCACAACTACGGCTCCAGACGTCTTGACATCACAAGATCACGCAACCATCAATAAGGAACCGTTGGTTTCTAGATTAAGACAAGAGACAGCCATCATCCACGCGACCCATGGAGAGGTGAACACTGACCAGAGGGAGCGTTTAGACGAAAGTCATGAAGCAATTCAACCCGTAACAGTTGAACACTGCCAAGCGGCAGGTTTTGCAACGAACGAGACTCAACATCGTGCATCTAATGGATCTAATAGAAATAAACCGACCGCAAATGGATGTGTATTTTTACAGGAAGATGTTTTATTTGAACTGGAGGGGGAACATTCTTTTCCTTATCCAATAAAGAACACCGAACGGAGAGTTTGGCCGAAACCTTCGAACACCAAAAAACGGAAAGGTTCAGAAGAAATATACGAGTTCCAGAAGAAGGTACTCCGCCCGACACAGAAGGACTGACCATTAATATCTCAAGGTATGCTTTAAATGAGACTGAGAGCTCTTTGTTGAATAAAGGTTTATCCTTTATTCCCTCTAAACATGCGGATGTCACTGACATCATATTAGACGTGAAAATGTTCACTAGGAATTTAAATCTTAAATTGCTTTTAGGCGATGATGGTAACAGTGTGCATTCATATAACAATGCCTATAAGAAACCATCTACATTTATTCCACCATCTAATCACATTATAGAAGCCTTTGAAAAATCATGTGAGAATGATTTAATTAACAACTATGCTAAGCATGATAGATTAGAATATTATAATTTAAGTAAAGATGAGAATGAAGCAATGAAAAAATTACAACTAAACAATGACATTGTTATTAGACAAGCCGACAAGGGTGGCTCAGTAGTAATAATGGATAAGGACATGTATGCTATGAAAATGAATGAATTGCTAGATGACAATGATACATATGAAATCTTAAATGGTGCATCTTTGAACAAAGTAATAAGAAATGTACAAGAAATGTTATATGACATGTTATTGTGTGGTATAATTGACAATGATTTATATTCATATTTCTTGGTTAAAGAACCATTGATACCCACATACAGAGGGTTACCTAAAGTACATAAGAACTTATATGACCCCCCCATGAGACCCATTGTCTCAGGGAGGGGATGGGCCACAGAGCCTCTCTCTATATATTTAGAGAAACAGTTAAAACCTATGTTAAATGAAACTAGATCTGTACTAAAGGACACTGAAGAATTTTTACATGAATATGCAGGATACATTGACAACAATACCAACATTGAGAAAGATACCTTGGTAACACTAGATGTTACATCCCTTTTCACTTGCATTCCGAACGACATAGGGATAGACTATGTGAGATTATTTCTCATTCAAAAGGGCATTCCAAGCAACCTAATAATAAGATACATGATGATACTTGAAATAATTCTAGAGAATAATGTATTCACATACAATGGGATATACTATTTACAGAAAAAGGGAACAGCAATGGGAACACCAGTAGCCAATTCCTATGCTAATCTAGTGATGGCATACTGGGAGGAGACCTACATACATAGCAACAATCCATATTCAGAGAACATAAAATTTTACAAGCGTTTTGTAGACGATATTTTTCTCGTTTGGGATGACACCATAGACACGCTAAACGAATTTATCACCTACATCAATGGAACAACAGATTTTTTGAACTTTGAATACATTTCATCAACTGATAACATTGATTTCTTGGATGTACGAATTACAAAGACTGGAATGAGAATCGATACAGATCTCTATAGAAAGGAATGTTGGAGAAACAACCTACTACACAAAGGGAGTATGCATCCCAGACATATCTTCCCCAACATAGTCAAGAACCAGTCATTACGGATTTCCAGACTGGTGACAGATGAAACAAGACATAAAGAACAACAGAATGTATTAAAGAAGAACTTTGTAATGAGAGGATATGACAAAGCTAAGGTTGAAGAAACCATTATTGAATGTGATCAACACAGAAAAGGAAAAGGGAAACCCTACCTTCACAGACATGGAAATAGAGAAAAGGGAAATTCAAATGAGATTCCAAGGAAAACACATACCCGATTAATTATACCATACACCAACAAAAACAATCAAATAAGAGAAATAATAAATAAGAATTGGCCGTTACTCATGATAGATGATCGAATTAAGGAAATAGCTGGGGATAGACCCAATATTACCTATAAAAACATGAAGTCCCTAAAAAGGCTACTTTGTTATGAGCAAAATGACCATAACAGTAATGACATTCCACAGTCAACAAGAAAAGGGACCTTTGCCTGCAGAAACTGCAATCAATGCAGTTACATGCTAAATGGTAATGAGTTCATACATCTGGACAATGGAAAGAAATTTAGTTTTGATAAATATGCAGACTGCAGAAGTAGGGACCTTGTTTATATAGCACAATGTCAATGCTGCTCCTCATTCTATGTAGGAAAAACAAATAGAACCCTACGAGAAAGAGTTGGAGAACATATTTACGCCATTAACAAAGAGAACGAAAATAATGCATTAGCGAAACATGTTATTATGGAAGGAACAAAACATAGATTTAAATTCATGGCATTGGAATTAATCATGAGAACTGATAGACTAGGCAACATCAAAAATTATACCGAAGAAAAAGAAAATAAATGGATCATCAGACTTCAGGCTCACAAGGGACATGGCCTCAATGAAAAAGTTTCATTGAAACCATTCCTTGTGGCCAAGCCATACAAACATTGATTCGACATATTCCATGCCTAAATCTTAAAATACACACTACACCAATAAGATAACTACATGTTAATGGTCCATGCAGTGACGAATCCCAGTGACACAACCTTAGGCTAGCCATCACAAACATAAACAAGTAAACACACACTTTTATAACTAAGACATTTATTCATGTATTTTGTTTCATCTTCTATATTTAATAGATAGAGCACAGATATTTTTTATACATAAGTAATACAAATTCATGTTTTCATGTAAATTGTCAATATATTATGTACAATATTTATTCATTGCTGTTAAAACACATCTTTTAACTATCAACTATGATATATTTTATCTCAAAGGTTTTTTTACATATATATATATATTCCAATTTTCTATTTTAATATATAAATTATATAGTTAGGATTTATGTTATATATATATATATATATATATATATATTTTTTTAATATTGTTCAGATTGAAATATATTTTAACTTTTTAAATACTTTTTGCACTTTAAAAATGATTACCATCATTAATTGATTAATGAGCTTTTAAAATGTATATAAAGGCATGATGGGATTGTATTTTTGAGGTCTGAAGAAACGTTTTAACTGAACGTGAAAGCGCTAACCAGTTGTTTGCTCAATAAATTATTTGTGCTGTGCCAACCGTGGAGTGCTTCTTTTGTCTACTACAGTATTTTGGCTCTATCTCCAGAGAAGCACCTTACCCGATACCACTTGTGTTTTTTCGAATATTTAAATGGTCTCACCGAACCCTTTGAGGCTTATTCTGGTTACCCAGAACCCACCGAAGGGCCAGCACAAAGTGGACTATCGGCTGCCTTCATAGATGGGTTACGCCCGCAAGTACAGAACAAACTAAAGGAAGTATGTTTAAACTGGCCTAGTCTTGGATTGCATGAATTAGTCACACAAGTGCAATACCTCTCCGACCACTTAGCAAAGGAAAAAAAGGAGTTACAGGAAAAATTAGTTACGGCACAGATTCAAATGTGTACTGCCTTTGGGCAACATGGACAGGCAGGATGAAGACGAGGAAGAGAGGAGTGGACACCAAGGGGCGGGAACTCAAAATAGACAAAACTGGCAGGAAACACGATCAACCCTGCCTGAAAGCTACAATAATCAGATGGAGTGTTTCAGTTGTGGCCAAGTAGGCCACTGGAGAAATGAATGTCTGTATCTGGTTGAACAACCTGCCCCACCCAATCGGCAGCCATCACAATGAAGGTTCCCTGAACAAAGACAACAGCAGTTGTGCCCTTTCATTCCTGTGAATCAAGACAGACCTCATGTTATGTTGCTTGTTAAAAATAAACCATACCCATTTTTAATTGACACCGGAGCAACTAAATCTATGTTAGCTGGTGAAGCAACAATGAATGTCCCCCTCTCCAATAAAACAACTAGAGGGGTAGGTGTCTCTAGTGTTCCTATTGAATATTCTGAAACTGTCCCTGTCCCAGTTACTTTGGGACCTTTACAGGACAATCATGCATTCTTAGTAGGACCCTCAGTACCATTAAATTTAATGGGGAGAGATTGGCTCTGTAAAATGGGAGCCAACATTTTCTATACAGCTGATGGAGTGTATAAGTACCTTCCGATAAACAAGGTAGTATTTTGGCTACCTTGAACAAAACCGTCACTCTGCAAACAATATATATATGCAATCTGACATCAATAAAAATAAGCATTTAAACTCATTACCCTCTCAGCTATGGACCTCTCATGATAATGATGTTGGATTTCTGACTTCAGCAACTCCTGTAAAAATAACATTAAAACCTGGGGTGAAACTACCTTGTGTACCACAGTACCCTCTGACGGCTGAGGCTACATCTGGTATTGCCCCGTCATTTCCGCTCTGGTACAGCAAGGAATTATAGTCCCTACAACAAGCCCATGTAATACTCCAATACTGCCAGTAAAGAAACCTGGTAAACAAGCTTACAGATTTGTGCAAGACTTGCGAGAAGTCAATAAAGCTGTTTTGCCTATTTTTCCAATCGTACCAAACCCAGCTATGATTTTAAGCTGTATCCCACCTACAGCACATTGTTTTAGGGTTATAGACATCTCATCAGCTTTCTTCTCTATTCCGGTACATCCCAATAGTCAGTACTTGTTTGCATTCACTTATCAGGGCCAACAGTATACTTCGACCCGAATACCCCAGGAATATGTAGAATCTCCAACCCTATTCTTTAGAGAAATGCAGACAACTACAGCATTTACAGTTACCACCACGTTCAGTTTTTGTCCAATATGTAGACGATATTCTTATAGCTTCACAAGATACTAAGTCTTGTATAGACGACACTCTTCTAGTTTTAAAGTTTTTAGCTGAATGATGCTAAATAAATCTAAACTGCAGTTCTGCCAAGAAAAGGTGCAATACCTGAGACAAATCATTTCTATGGGTTCGTGTCAAATACTTCCAAGTAGGATCACCTCCATTCAGACTGCCCCTCACCCTGTAACTCAGAGACAACTCAGGGTGTTTCTCGGCCTGGCAGGCTATTGTAGACAGTGGGTGCCCAATTTTTCAGACATTTCGGCCCTTCTGTTACAGCTCCTAAAGAAGGAAGTCACAGATCCTCTGCCTTGGTCACCTGAACATGAAAATGCTTTTCAGGCTATTAAAATAGCACTGATAAACCCACCTGCCCTGAGCCTCCCAGATTATTCCAAACCATTTGTTTTCTTCTGTTGTGAAAGAAACAAGACCACCCTGGGTCTGCTGGCGCAAGCGCGCACAGGGGGCTATCAACCTATAGCATATTACAGCACTCAGTTGGATCCTCTCTGGCTATCCACCCTGTTTGCGAGCGGTGACAGCCGCTGCTGTTTTGGTCGATATGGTGGCACCATTAACCTTAGGACATGATACCATACTAGCAGTACCTCATACGGTACAAGCACTACTCTTAAAACAAAAAGCCAGTATCTTTCTAATGCTCGCCTCACTAAATATGAGTTAAGTTTATTAAGTAATCCTGTGGTGCAAATTACACGTTGCCCACCACTAAACCCTGCCTCCTTGATACCAACTAGTGACGAGGGCGAACCACATGACTGTGTACTTGTTAACACTGTTCTTTCTCCCAGGTTAGACTTGCGTTCTTTGCTTAATCCTGATTTAGTTCTTTTTGTGGATGGATCCTGCTTACGAAATAATTCTGGTGAACTCCAGGCTGTGCATGGTCAGTCTGCATGCCATCTGAGGTCTTACAAACTGGACAGTTACCACCTGGCACTTCCGCACAAGCTGTGGAACTAGTGGTGCTTTTGCATGCATGTAAAATGGCAAAAGACAGATCTGTTACCATCTACACTGATTCACGCTATGCCCATGGTGTTGTTCATGACTTTGGTACCTTATGGAAGGAAAGAGGGTTTTTAACATCCTCTGGGGCACCTATTAAAAATTACCTGTACATTGATCACCTACTACAGGATTTGTTACTACCTTCTGAAATTGCTGCTAAGTGTGCAGCTCACCAGTCCAATGATTCCCTAGTAGCCAAGGGAAATAATTTGGCTGACTGGGCTACCAAGCAGGCTGCTCTCTCACAGACTGTTCGGGGACAATTTTTGCAGCTTATTTTACAAAAGGTTACTTTTGACACTACTGTTTTAAAAACTTTACAAGACGAAGCACCGGAATCAGAAAGAAAAACATGGCTGGCTCAAAGCTGTTTCAAACATTCTGAATCAATTTGCAACATCCTGATGGCAGATTAATTTGCCCTACATCCATGCTAAATTCTCTTATTAAAGCATGTCACTTGCCAGCCCATGTAGGAGTACAAGCATTAATAAAGCAAATCCAAAAGGATTGGTTTGCCCCAGGACTTTCTGCTTCTGTGCAACATTTTTTGAGCACATGCTCCATTTGTTTACAGCATAATATTTCAAAAGGCACTACGGCACCCGCTCAACCACTGCCAAAACCAATGGTACCATTTTGTGCCTTACAGTGGGACTTTATTGAACTCCCACCTTGTACTCGTTTTAAATATGCTTTAACTGTTGATGATTTTTCTGGGTGGTTAGAAGCTTACCCATGTGCTAAAAATGATGCTATTTCAGTTGCAAAAAAATTGTGTTATGAACTGATACCTCGTTTTGGTGTTCCCTGTCAAATATACTCTGACCATGGGACACATTTTACTGCTCAGTTAGTTGATTCATTGTGTACAATGTTGGGCATCACTTTAAAATTTCATTGCCCATATAGGCCACAGGCATCAGGTATTATTGAATGAATAAATCAGACATTGAAGACTAGACTTGCTAAAGTTACTTCAGAAACAGGCTTAACTTGGGTACAGGCTTTACCACTGGCCTTACTTTCTATGCGAACACAACCGCAGCCTACTAAGGGTCTTTCTCCTCATGAAATTCTCGTGGGTTGCCCTCTGCGTATGCCCATGACACCACCACCACCCCTTTCTGAATATGATGCATTTGATAATGATATTCTTTTGTACTGCAAATCTCTTGTTTCCTTTCTACAGTTTCACCATCGACAAGTAGCAGCTGCTCAGCATCTTCTGGATCCTTTCCTGTCATCTGCCCTACAACCAGGTGATTGGGTATACGTTAAATCCTTCTCTAGAAAAACAGCGCTCCAGCCGTGCTGGAAGGGGGCCTTCCTGGTTCTTCTGACAATGTCATCTGCTGTGTGACTACATGGATTTCCTACCTGGATCCACATTTCGCATGTCAAAAAAGTTGTGAAATCCGAAGACCGACAGCCTTTAACTTTTTCAACTCCAGATTCTCCTCCCATTACTACTCGCACTCGAAGTAGAACTGTTCCAGTACCTGACGATGCCTAACATCTACCCTTTTGGGAAATTTCAAACTCCTGAGACCATGCCAGTGCACCAACCATTTCCACAGAAATATTGGACAGCCATTCTACTGGTCATTCTTGTACTGTTATTCTTAATGTGGCCATTTCTATTTCCTGCTCCATCGACGCATCACACCAAATGAGCTACTTGGCATCCACCTTTTAACACCTACCAAGCCATCAAATATGCTTACACTTCTACATTCAATGTATCTTGACTGCTGGATTTGTGCAACTCTTCCCACTTCACATGAAGGCCTGCCAATGGCAGCTAGTTCTTTACCTACTGATAACTATTCCACCATCCTCTCTAATATTTCTGGGGGATTGTGTAAAAAGATATATTCAAATCGAACAGTAGCTGTGACTTTGGCATATCAACAGCAAGGCATTTTATACCTAAAACAAAAGGGAATAAAGAAAGTCTGCTCAAGCAACTGCACCATAGCAATTGAGAGTATGTGCCGTTACTAACTACACAGCCTTTCAGTCAATTAACATTACGGAACGGAATAGGTCTATTTCCTAGTCAGTGTGGTGGGCCTCCATATCTGCACCATTCAAGAATTATTCAGACTGGCAGACCTGTAATGCGACTGGAATGATGCTGGGGCCAAAAGAGGTATGGATCTTTGAAAATAGCCCTACAATGACAAATTATTCACAACTCTCATGACTTACGTTAGATTTATATGATGTATTCTCCCAAGTAGTGTTCAATAATAATGTTACTACAAACATTTCTACTATGCTCTTGGAAGAAGGATTTTATTTTATATGTGGTAGAAAAGCCTATAAATGGCTACCGGGAAACTGGTCTGGTAGCTGTTTCTTAGGTTATTTAGTCCCAGCTGTCCGACACGTATCTGCTTTACCTCAAGGAAATATTTGAAATGTTTGAGAGGTTAAAAAGCCTGCCAATCCGGTAGGTCAAGTTGATGCTTCATGGATTTATCATCATGACATGCTGGCACAAAAGGACTATCTCATATGGACTTGGGTGATGACATCATTTCGTGGGCCAGAATAATTCCAGCATACGGAGCAGTCAAATCAATTTGGGAACTGAGAAAGCTGTCCAAGTTGCTTGAAATACTAAGCAATGCCACATTCTCTGCCTTAGAACTAGTTGATGAAATGACTGCTATGAGAGCTGTAGTCCTCCAAAACCGTATGGCTCTCGACGTCACCCTAGTGGTGAAAGGTGGAACTTGCGCTTTAATCCAGGAATGCTGTATATTTATTCCTGATAATCAGCACAAAATTGAACTTATTCAGAGTCTCCAAACTCTCTAAGGCCAAGGTGGCAAATAACTCAACAAGGGCATGGTTAACCAACCTATTTTCGAGTTGGGGAGGTGGACTATTGAAGTTAATTTTATTAATTGCAGTATTGCTTTTCTTGTGTTTCTAATCAAAGCATTGATTTTAAAATTGTCTTTCAAAACTACTAAAAAGGTGCCAAAGTTTTATATGCCTGCAGCTATAAATGTAAATGATGAACTAAAAATGTGTGACAATGTTGAAAGAATCAGCAACATGGTTATGTTAGACTTATGGCAAATGTATGATAGACTAAATAGTAATGCGTACACAGCATCAAATTGGGGGATTGTAGAACATGAACGGCCAAAAGCATGTGTTTAAGGAAATTGAGTACGTGACGATCTGCATGCATTAAGATGGACTTTGTACTGTGAACTCCGAGTAAACTGTGAATAGTGGAAAAGTACTGAAAAACGAGCCTGCTTGAAAGCATGAAATGTGCCTTATATGGAAGTGCATCCAATTTTCTTTGTCTGCCTAGAGATATAGTAATGTGAACTGCTTTAAGCCTATGGGTAAACCACTGATTGGTTAATTGTTTTTATGTAATGACCTAATTAGTCCAATTTATATTTTTGTACTGTCAGCAGTATTAACAGTATATAAGCTTATGCATTCCTTTGTTCTGGGAGTCTCCCTGGTGCTTTCCATGAGGCTCCCACATGTGTGTAATAAATACCACTGAAAGAGAGGAAGAGTTGTTTTGTCTTCATTGAAGGTAAAAGCTAGCATAACAATAGGGAGTTTGTTGCTATGGGTGCAGCCATAGCATCAATCTTCGTGAATATTATTTTATGGTTCTAGGAAACAAATTATGTGTTCAGTTGTAAATATTATGAGTATATAATGTCTTATTTTAGATTTTTAGATGATTTATTATTTGGAGTGGGTATATTGCTAGATTGAAGGAATTTCTTAATTATATTAATATGGTTGAATTTTTAAAATGTACTATGGACTTAACATAAGATCCAAAAAATTAATCTATCTTTTTAAAGTAAAGATGGTGCTAAAGGAATTTTTTTTGTCTAATATATTCCAAAAGGAAACTTGGTGTAATAGCTATTTACATTTTAGTAGTGCTCACTCCCTTTGGCAACATCCAATTTAGTTGAGGGTCAATTTGTCCGATTATCTAGGATTGTATCTGATGATTTGGACTTTTTGGTGGAAGTTAAGAAATTGAGGGAAATGTTTCTGCAAAGCATATCCAGCTGGCCTTATTGATGAAATTATAAGACAGGTGAAGGGGTGAAAGTGATGATTTAGGCCTATTTTGAGTGAAGGTAGTTCTGTGATTAACCATAAAAAGGAAAATAGGTGCAATTTAAGTATGGCTATGGCACTGTACTATGGTGAAAGTGATGGATATTTAAAGAGCATTTTAAGTAGGAACTGGAAGGGAATTTTTGGTTGCTTTCAGTTAACTAACAAACTTGGGGAAGGACCTAAGTTTGTGTTCAAAAGGGAAAGTAACTTGAAGAATATATTACTATGCAACAATATTGGTAGTGGTATAATAGTTTTAAATGCAATGTCAGTGTACAATGTTTTATTTATGAGGGTACTAATATTACAGTTGCTTCTTATCACCAAGGTTTTGAGTGGGAATGGCTATTTTACATATTATACTGTAGGTGTGATTTATTTGGCACAATGTATGACCTGTAAGGAAGTCTATGTTGAAAAACAGAGAGGGCATGGAGGCAAACAAAATGTATGCACATTTATATGCCATAAGAAAGAAGGATGTGAGAAATGCCCTTTACAAACATAGTAGAGGATTGTAGGGATTTCAAAAATTTTGTTTTATGAGCTGGAAAAGGTTTCTCAAAATGTTAGGGGTGGTGACTGGGAATCTTATTTGGAAAAAAGGGAATTGTTATGGCAACTTAAACTGAATGTTATCCAACATCTTGGTATTAATGATAAAGTTTATATTAATAATGTATTAATTTTAGTCAGTGAAGGTATGAAATAAATTTACTTTAAAGAAGCTTTTAAGGAAGGTTTTGAGATATTTATCAGTCCAATTTAAAAAAAAATATGAATGAGGGTATATGTATTTTAATGCACTGTATCTTTAAATCTATTAGGGAAGATTTTTTTGGGGAGATTTATATGTTAATTTTATTAGTTCATGAATCTGATTGGTTAAGTACTTTATTGTATTAATGGTTGGGATGATATAAAGGGTTTTTGTAACTTTTTTACTTTATTCTAATGAAGTCTTGTATACTGATGAAAGTACTTAATTTTATGTAATAAAATTTCCTGTGAAGCCTTGGCATCATTTTTATAGTAACAGTAGTTATTTTACTGTGTGGTGGAATCCTTTTTGGTTGATTACTTTTTATATAAATGTTAGTTTGCCTGTGTCATAAGTGAAGGCATTTTAAAAATAGTTGTTTAACGTCAATCTTTCTAAACTAATGCATACTATTCCAAATACTCCCTTATTTTTCCTTTAGCACTCTGCAGTTGTTCTTCTTGTTTTGTGAGGTTTCCCGTATTCTGCAATACTTTAACATTTGTCAGCTCCATTAAATAATTCCTATTACTTCTTAGTAACATATCTTTCTTTTTCTTTCTTTATACCCTATTTTAATCCCTGTTTTCATGTTATCCCATTTAGTAGCTATAACCTCTGAGGATATTTCTAGCTTACCTAATAACTCTTGAATAATCTCCACAAGCCACTCCTTAAATTCCTCCCTTTTTAACAGGTGTGAGTGTCTCATTTTTACTTCACTACCCTGCATTTTAATCTTAGTTTTTATTGGTGCATGATCTGAAGTAGTTATTGGATGTATATCAAAGCTTTAATTAAATGCATGTGTTCCTGTGAAATATGATTTCTATCTACTCTACCCCAGTTATCGTACCTTGGGAAATATGTACATTTTCTAAGTTCCTATTACTAAATTCACATCTCCCATACCAAATATTTCCATAAATTTCTTCAGAAACCTATCATCGTTTATTTTCCCTTCTAGGTTCTGAGATGCATCCTTACTGTTGCAAAGGAAGTTCCACTCCCAACCTGTATGTAATAGTCCCTGCTTAAAGCTGATTTCTTCCAAAGGTTTCCATAATATCAGACTTTGGTGAAATATAAATACATGCCAGTATAATAGTGTAATCCTCCTCTCTTGCCAATAGCCCCTTACTACCATAAATCTACTATTATATTTTTTCCTCTATCACTTTTGGAGCTCCTCTAGCAATTAGTAAAATTACTCTCATTCTCCAGTTGTACATCGTATTCTTCTGAATATCCATCATCAAATTCACATGCTCATTTCTTTCCAAAGGTATCTCCTGTAGAACTGCTGTATGCACTCTGCATTCCTTTATATAATTCAATAGCCTTACCTTTTTGTCTGTATTTGCAAGGTCATGAAATTCCTAAGATAATATGGATAGCTTAGCGATCATAATCAGTTAATATTCTCACCTATTACACATGACAACTTTTTTCAGTGTGCATTTCCAATGTTTGTGTTACAACATACAGACTCTCATGTTTGGCAGGCTGATCTTTTATACAATTGTTTCTTGTCATCTACATTTGAGCCTATAACCTGTTAACTTAGAACAAACACACACAAAAAAGAAATTATGTCTTACCATAATGTTCTATTTATGTTGTTAATCTTCATTCATTCATCACTGATGGGTTTTTGGTTCCATCCTCAAAACCAAGTCAGCCTTATACCAAGTTTGCACCAGCCAAAAACTCTCGAGCTAAGCATGGACCCATAGTACCCTACTCCCTTGTTACCTCAGATTGAGTTTGCCCATTATTAGTAAAGCAGAAGCCATTTCTGAGCAAGTACTCGAATTCAGGACTTGGACCCAAAGTATCCCCAAGGAGCCTTAGGAGGGGAAATGAGGGTGGGACGTGATGAATGAATGAATGAAGATTAACAACACAGAACATTTTGGTAAGACATAACTTCTTTATCTGATGTTGTTAATCTTCATTCATTCATCACTTTTGGGACAGAGTCGCCAGCTACCTTGTGTCACTTGGGCGGCCCTTATGGAAGAATATCCCTGAGCACCACTGAGCCAAATGAAGCTCTTCCCTTAGAGACCAAATCCAATTTGTAATGAGTTATAAAGGTATGAAGAGTAGCCCATGTTGCTGCTGCACAGATATCATCCATAGAAACTCTGAGTAGAATGCTACAGAAGTTGCCATTGATCTGGTGGAGTGAGCTTTGATTTTTCTGTGGTATAGGATTTTTTGGTGATGATAAATGGAGTATACAGTCTGAGCCATTTAAATAAGGTCACCTTAGAAACTGACTTTCCCATTTTAGGACCACAGAAAGATATAAATAGCTGATCTGATTTGCGCATTGTTTTTGTCTTATCTAGATAGAATCACAACTGTCTGTGTACGTCTAATGAATACAGACAGTATTCTACTTTATTTGAAACATTAGGGAAAAAGACTGGTAGGTCAATAGTCTGGTTAACAGAGAAATCAGAAATTACTTTGGGGAGAAAAAAAGGATTTGTCTGGAGTGATACTCTGCCCTTATGGAAAATTAAATAGGGATGTTTTATGCATAGAGTGTGGAGCTCGGACATATGCCTAGCTGATGTGATGGCCACCAGAAAGAGAGATTTCCAGGATAAAAACCTGATGTCAAAAGTTGCTGCAGGTTCAAAGGGAGGTTGTGTCAAAGATTGTAGGACTAGTGTGAGGCTCCACGGTTCTATAGGTTGTTTGATTGGAGGTCTAATGTGAGAGACTCCTTTTAGAAATGTTTTACGTAAACAATGTAAGATTAAGGACGAATTCCCAAAACCATTATGGAAATTTGAAATGGCAGCTAGGTGAACCTGCACAGTTGAAGCTGCAGCACTGTCTTCAATGAAATTGACAGGTAATCTAGCACTGCATTAATTGGGGCTGAGTACGGGTCTAGTTTTCTCTGCTTAGACCAAATCAAAAATCTCTTCCATTTGTCAAAATAGTTTCCTGGTGGATGGTTTGTGAGAGGTCAGAATAATGTCACATACTGGGGAGGAAAGTTTGTTCTGCCTGTCAATCAGCAGAAGTGGAGAAACCAAGCTGTCAGCTTGAGACTGGTTAAGTTTGGGTGGCTCAAACCTTGGGGTGAGAAATCAAATCTGAAGTTGGATCCAGAATCCACGGTCAACATAGTAAGTGAGGCCGGAGAAAGGGGAACCATACCTGTCGAGGCCAATAAGGTGTTATGAGGATCACTTTGCTTTTCAATCAAAGAGATTTCTTCACAAACTGAGGAATTAGAGGAAGGGGGAGTTAGCATATAGAAGTCCTGTGGGCCAATTGTGGATTAGAGCATCCCTTGGGGACTCCCCTGCAGGGGAATTAGGGCAAAGTAGCTGCTGCATTTGTGATGTGATGGGGAGGCAAATAGGTCGCAGCAAGGCTGGCCCCAACAGTTGAAAGTTTTTGCCGCTATATATGGATTAAGGGGACCACTCATGAGGCAGGAGAATACATCTGCTCAGCTTGTCTGCAATCACTTTGGAATCCCCAGGATTACGCATTGCTATCAGAAAGCAGTTGGAAGCTATCGCCCATTGCAAAATTCTTGTGGCCTCTTGACATAAGGGGTAGGACTTGGTTCCTACTTGCTTGTTGATATACCAGACTCCTGACATGTTTTCTGGATGGCAATTGTTCCAGAAGGAAGGACAGACTGAAATGCTTGCAATGCTAAAAGCACTGCCCTTAGTTCTAGGACATTTATATGCAAATTGGCCTCTATTGTGGACCATGTGCCTTGGGCTGTCATTCCCTGAAAATGTCCTCCCCACCATATCAGGGAAGTATCCCGTGGTCACAGTGGCTCTGGGCTGAGAAGGATGGAAGGGGTTGGCTCCAAAGCTCTGTTTCTGGCCTCATCCACCAAATTAGGTCCTGTTTGCATCAATTTGTTGTTTGAATCTGAAAGAACAAAGGATGATGATTTGGGTACCACTGAGATAACAGAAGCCATTGGAGGAATCTCATGTGAAGTTTTGCAAGAGGCACCATTGATATAGAAGCTGCCATTGAACCTAGGAGTTGGAGGACTTCTCGAGCTGAAACTTTGTTTTGACAGAATATTACCCAGAGTTGGAGCCTTAGTCTTTGTAATCTGTGATCTGGGAGAGAGACTAAACAGGAATGGGTGTTGAACACTGCTCCTATGAATTCTAAGGATTAGGTCGGAGTCCAGTTGGATTTCTCCCAATTTATAGAAATTCCCTGAAGCTTAGCCAAAGAGAGGATGTATTTTAGGGCTGTTACCAGTAGATGCTTGATGGGGACGGGAGGGAGCCAGTTGTCTAAATATGGAAACACCCAGAATCCTTGCAGTCTCAAGTGAGCTGTTACTACTGCCATGCATTTGGTGAACACTCTGGGGGATGTAGAGAGTCTGAATGGCAGAGCACAGAACTGGTAGTGATTGGCTCCCAGCCAGATGTGAAGATGCCTTCTCGAGTGTTTGTCCATTTTGATGTGGTAATACTTATCCCGAAGGTCCATTAAGCACATTCAATCACCTTTCTCCAAAAAGGGAAGAATGGACTGAACCATGACTATCCGGAATTTTGTTTGGGTGACAAACTTCTTTAAATTGCTGAGATCCAAGATTGGTCTCCAGTCTTTTTGGCACCAAAAAGAATCTAGAGTAAGATCCAGATCTGATCTGGTCTGGTGGGACTGCTTGGATGACTCTTTTTGACACAGCTTTTTTATCCCTAGAGCTGCTTCTTCCCTTTGACTGGGTGGAACATCGGGAATTTTACTTGGTTGCTTTGGGTATGAATTGAATGGGATGTGATAACCTCTGGTTATCTTCTGCACCCAAGAGTCAGTGGTTATTGATTGCCAGGCAGCGTGGTACAGAGAGAAATGTCTCCAACTGCTTCCAGAGGAAAGCAACTGGGCCACTCTTCAGGAGCGCTGGTAGGGTTGTCCAGAGAAGGAATCTCTAGGTCCCTGGTTTTGCGGGGCCCCCTCTGCCTCAGTATGGGTGTCTTCCAGAAGAGTTACCCCCCCTCTGCCTCTGGGGGGTAAACTCGCAACTTGTGTCATGAAAAGTACCCTGAGACTTTTTGTGCCACAACTTTCCACTCTGATTCCTGGGGAAGGAACACTGGGGTGTGGAAAAGTGTACACCTACGGCAGACAGGGTCTTGCTGTTCTTCTCACACCTGGCTAGAGTGTCTGTCCTTCACTTTTGGGCTGAAGAGGGAAGACGCTTCAACTGGAGCATTCAAGGAAGGAAGACTTAAAGAGGTCCACAAAATTATAAAGGCGCATCTAGGTGTGATGTCTCATAACTACGCCTGAACCCGCAGCTCTTGCCACCCCTTCAGTTGCATGGGATATTAACCTCATAGATGAGTTTGATATCGATTCCAGGGTTGTTAGCTTCGAGGCAACCTTGTCACTTACCTTGTCAGACATCTGCCCTGATAAAGTTCCAGAGAGTTCAGATACTAAGTCTTTTTGGAGCCTAGTAAAATGTGCCAGATAGTTCAAAGACCATATAGCAAAGGTTGATGAAGCAAACACTTACCTCCCTAATCTGTCTACTGCCTGGGACTCCCTGTTAGCTGGATAAACAGTCTGGCTCTCCTCGCCAAGCTCTTTCTTTGTGGCCTCCACCATAGCATCTACTGGTAGACCTTTAGACCAATATGGACTTTCCTCGGGGGGGGTGGATAGAATCTTATCTGGTCTCCGCGGGATTGGCTCAATCAAGATTCTTTCAGGCATGCTGCACCATTAGCTGAACTAGCTCGCCTGCAGGCAGGGTCACCCAAGAGGTAGATGGATGAGCATTGAAGGCCTGCAGGAATATGGATTCCTCAAAGGAAGGACTTTTGGGCTTCCAGTCACACTTCTGTTTCAATATTTCAAGGATGTCTCCAAAGGAGACATCTTCAGGGGGTGACCATGGGGACCCTTCCCCTTCATCGTATTCTGTATCCTCTGTAAGAAACTCCACGAGAGAGTCTACGTGCTTCCTCTTGCATAACTTCTTGTGTGGTACCTCTGAAGAGGACACTGAAGAAGGGACACCATGCAGTAGGGTCTCCTGAGGCTCTCGTGCTCGATGTCCCAAAATAGTGGCTTGTGTCAGCTGCAGGTCAGGGGGAGGACACATCTGGGGCTCTGACACCGAAGGTTTGCCAAGAGAGCCATGGGCTCTCTCCATTGCCTGGAAAGCAGGCCCATCCGAAGAGGGATGGGAGCCCAGAACCAAGAAAGACAACTTCAGAACCGGGGTCACACCTCGTTCCATCGAGCCTGCTCCCAAGAGAGGAGCCTCAAGAGGGATCGGTACCAATGGGACCGATCCCTCTTGAGGCTCCAGAGGGATCAGTACTGATGGACCTCCTGGCATCATAGACACGCTCGGAATCGTACTTGGCACTGAGGAGCCTGTAGCCCAATCCTGGACCTGAGGAAGACCTGGAACCAAATGAGCCGAAGGCCAAAGGGTCAGTTCCAGGACCACAGTGAGATCCACTAATGGCACCGAGGATGTGTGTACTGAAAAGTGCATCTGTGTCGAAGGCATTAAATCCTGCAAAGAGGTCAAAGAAGGAGAATAGGACGAAGTCCGTGGAGAAATATTCCTAAGTCCGACAGGGGGTTGGGTCTTAGAAGGTGTAGGACTCCCCCTGGCTGTCAGCAGCTGGTCCACAAGGCGCACCACATCTAGTTCAGAAAGGCTTCTGGTGGATATCCTCCACAGGGACCCTGGCCATTGAAGGAAGGGGGCTATATATTTGCCCCAGGAAAGGATCCACTGACAGGGAGTATCGGGTCCATGCTGCAGTGTCCAATGGCATCACTGTCTCAAGACTGGAGACAAGGGAGGAAGGAGTGTCCACAGTAGTCATGGGTACGCTCAGTGCCGTGACAGCACTCAGTACCAAGGTGGGTGTAGAGGTGACAATTTGTAATTTAGCTAGGGATGGTGCCGACACTAATGTAGTTGATGGTACCGAGGTCGGTGCCATAGAAACTGACTTCTGTTCCAATGACAATTTGGGTATTTTCAGTCTAGAAGGTTTATCCTTATCACCAGAAGGGTGAAGAAGGTACAGAATGTGGTGTCTTTTTTAATCTTTCTTAGGAGGGGGTGAGCCCTCTGATGCAGAAAGATCCTCTGAAAAGGGGATCTTAAGGAGCCCCTTTAGGATTAATTTATTCCTGCATTGGTTCAAAGTACAGGAGCTAACTCCCTGGCAAATAGTGCAAGGTGGGTGCACAGAGAGATGAGGAACTCCCAAACAATACACACAATCCTCAAGAGAGTCGCTGTTTGGCATTTTTCGGCCACATTTCAGGCATTTTTTAAAGCCTGAAGTCCCCTTTTTTCAGACATACTGAACACAAACAATGAGTGATAGGTAGAAAGGAATATATATATATATATATATATATATATATATATATATATATATATACACGCACACACACATATATATGTATGTATATATATATATATATATACACACACACACACAGATTCACTATACAATCTCAAAATACTGAAATATATAGTCGAAAGTGCAGTTATGTGAAACTGCACTATATCAAATGGAGAAATGTCGAATCCGCTGTTGTGGTGTCGCGTCCGTGAAGTGTGGTGCGGTGTGTGGATTTAGCTTGGGGATTCAGATAAGTGGTGTTTTGGTAAGGGTATTGGGTAGTGATTTTAGTGTGTGTAGTGGTGGGTTTATTTGTTTGTGTTTTTAGTGCGACCTCAGAGTTAGTATATATAAGAAGCAGGGGTGTGGGGGCAAAGGTAGATGTGTTTGTGTGTGTTTTGTTTCTTGTAGTGTAGTTAGGTAGGTGTGTGTGTGTGTGTGTATGGTCGCGATTTTGATTTTCGGCTATATGGTCTCGAGATACTGAAATTTGATATTTCAGTATTTTGAGATTGTATAGTGAATACACACACACACACATATATATATATATATTTTTTTTTTTTTTTGAAGAGAAAGTAAAGGGAAGAAGGAAGAGATACCAGCAATTGTATTTAAGGATTACCACAACAGGTAAGGAGAAAGGCTATACCAACAATGGTACTGAGATTAACAAACAGTAATGTGAAGGAAAATTAAATCAGATGCTCAAAAGGGTAAAGACTAGCATCAGACAATGAGAGAGAGAGAAATGGAAAAATACAAGAAATTCGTATCAAAGCTTTATCAAATATCAAAAAATATAAGACTTGGCTGAGGGCTGGCTTGAACCCAGCTTTACCGTTACACGGCAATCGAGATCTGGGTTAACGGAGATGGGTAAAAGCTTAGCTTGAGAGTTTTTGGCTGACACGAGCTTGGTCTAAGGCTGACTCGGTTCCGAGGACGGATCAGATAACCCATCAGTGATTGATGAATGAATGAAGATTAACAACATCAGACTGTATGTTTTCAAGAAATTAATTTTAACCCTCCAGATGGGTGAAATTGCCCCAAACTGACAGCTACACCCATGCTGAAGTGCATATTACAGCCTGTGCTCCCCACTTAAACTGACTGGTGTCTGTTTTTATTATCTCTCTTCCCCTACCAGATGTGAAAAATAGATGGCATGTTTTCAGAAAACACTGGTTATCTTTAAATAAAACTAGATTATACAGTTCTATTAAATGCATTAAAGTGTTAAGGCTGCCAGGAAAGCTGTTAATCGTATTCACATCCAATAATTTAAAACTTTATTTTTCACTGAACTGCTTGCCCTTGTATCTTATAATTCTGCATTGCTCTCAGCAAAGAATCCTCAGAACTTAATTAATTGCTTGTACCTCATTACCACAGAAACATAGTCAGCAATGAAAAAAAAACAACTAATGCCTGCAGATGTACGAAGGAACCTGTCAATTTCACTTAGAGCAGAACAGAATATACAACTGCCAACTTCTTGATTCTCACTGAAAATTTGCTAAAGTAAAAAAAAAAAACAAGCTAATGTCATTGCTTATGCAGGAAATGAAGCACTTCTCCTGGCTTTAAGCCTACTTGCTTACAAAAAAATTGTTTATAGGGCATTAATCCAGACATTCACATTTACAAAAATAAGATTTAAAGATAGCCAATAACTAAAAATGGCAAAGACCCATCTGACTTCCACATATTGTATAATATAATCAGTACTCATTTACTGCCAACCCCAAGATTACTGCATATTAACTTAAATTTGCTTTTGTCCAGCCTTTCTTCTTTTTATGCAGTAAAGCCGATATTTCTACAACTGTCTTTGCCACATGCAATAATCATTGAAGGCTCCTCCCATATCGACATATTTAAAATACATCTAACTACATACTACACAAACCTTACTATGCTATTAGAATAAAAATATAGTTAGTTACTTTTTCCCTTTTAGTGTCCTCCTAAACATTAATGGTATAAAGTGGGGTATATGTTTTATAGCCCACCCACAAGTTTAATAAAGTCAGTATAAGTCCAAGCTTTCTCAGCCACTTTTTCTTGCAAAGCCATATTTCACAAATGTAATTGATGCATTATAATCTCACATTTATTCACTAATTTCAGTGTTGCTGGTCTTCTGTTCATCACCATCTTCAATGCACTCCCTGATTCTTTAACTCTTGCTTTTCTGTTTTTCAAGCATTTTCCTTTGGAACGTTGGGAAAAGTTTCACCGGCTAAGTCTCTCTATGAGCTTTATTGTCAGAAGAATGGGAAGCACAGTCCCCTTCTGTTTTGATTACTCACTTTTTTGTTGGATAAACTTTTGTATTTCCTCCTTAGCCTGTTCTGCATCAAAAATGTCTGATTCTCCAAGAAAGAAATATTTTGAAGACATTTGGATCCAGCAGCTTAAATTTCACACCTGCCTCTCAATGTTCCCTGATTGCTGGGATAAATTTGCTTCCCTTCTGCCTGGTGTATAGTGAATAATCATTTTCTGAAAACTATCTCTCTCCCTCTTTCCAATTTTAAGACATTTCACTTCTTCCACAGTTTTGTCAGGATCAACTTTCTGCTTGTAGGATTTGTGCATCTGTAGTAATACAGGTCTTGGCTGCTTTCTCATGGCCAGGTTTGGAGCATACACAATGTGCCCTTTCAGTTAACAAATCCTACTGTTGAGTACCAGTCCAGTTGCTTATTTGTGCTTTCTTAAAATTAATACAGTTTGTTCCTTCCAGCTTTTCTCATACAGCAGAAAACCTTTGGTTTCCTCTGTGCTTGATCTATGTCCACCATTTTTTTGAAACAGCTCTTCTTGAGAAGTCTCATACTCAGCCATCCTTTTCTCTATTTCATAACCTGATTTTGTAGTTTTATCAGTTCATCTGATTAGCTAGTGTTTTATTTTTTCCAGCCTTTTATTATCTGATTTGATATAGTCCAATGTTCCATTTATTTTAATAATTTCTGAGTACATTCAATTTATTATTTCCTCTAAACTACTGGAATACATCTCTTGTACTGCTTTTTGCTGAACAACTGCAGCATTCATCCCAGTCAATGTTTTCTCTTCATCTTTTCCAGCTGATTTTCTTTCAAGTTCTTTACATTTCTTAGAAACCCTTGTAGATAAGAATACTAGTTTCACACTTTTGCATACAATGCTTCATCAGGCAGTAAAACTTTTCAAACTACAACAGAGAAAAGCCTTAGTTTTTTTCAATCGTGCTGCATAAGGCAACTGTTTGAGGCCAGTAATCCTCTTAGTGAGGTACATCTGTGGTCTCACAAGCTGCTGGAGATACCTAGCCAGGTACATTCCAATTGGTGCATTGTACTCAATAATGGGTCTGATGAGGGAAGAGTAGAGGGGCACCACTACATCCTTAGATCTTGATGCGAACCCTTTCGTGATCAGATGGGTCACATAGAAGGATTTTCTAACCACTTTGGCAACATGGTTATCAAAGGAAAGCTGACTATCTACTTGGGTCCCTAGATCCCTTATTACTTCTTCAGATTTCAGGGGGTTACCTCCTATGTGGTAGTTCGCGGGTACTCTATTTTTTCCAAAGGGGATTACTACGCATTTTTTAGCATTTAGCTTGAGACCGTGGCTTTGACACCATGTATCAGTCTCATTAAGGCCCTTCTGGAGGATATCCATGTCGGCTGGAGACTTTATTATAGCACCCAGTTTGCAGTCATCCGCAAACTTGGTCAGCCACAGCCCTTCAGTGCTTGCCTGTACTTCTGAGAAGTATATGCCAAACAGGAGGGGCCCCAGGACAGAGCCCTGAGGCACACCACTCGTTACTGGTCTGGATTCGGATATAGATCCCACTACTGTTACTTTGTGGGATCTGTCTGAGAGCCAGTTTGCGATCCATCTTGTGACATAAGGGTTTATCAATAATACCCGAATGGGGAATGGTGTCAAATGCTTTAGCAAGGTCAAGGTAAGCCGCATGTACCTCCTTTCCCTTATGTATAGGCTGAGTAACTGTCTCAAAGAAGTCCACCAGGTTCAGGAGGCATGATCTGCCCTTGACAAAGCCGGACTGTGTGGGGTCAAGTGTTTGGAGGTTCCCAGTCTCTCCATTTATGAGTTCCATAATGATTCGCTCCATTGCCTTACAGATCAGACTGGTCAGGCTTATTGGTCGGTAGTTCCCAGGGTCGGTTGTGGGCCCACCCTTGTGCAGCGGAACCACCGTTGCTATGCGTCATTCTATGGGCACATATCCTGTCGAGAGGCTGAGATGCGGGGTTAATTCATTTTGGAGCTCGCGTATGACACAGCCCAGGACACCATCTGGTCCCATGGAGGCAGTGTTTTTAGCTTTAGATAGAGCCTTATTAACCAACGTATCAGTAATAATTGGAGTTACACAATCCCCTGGAATAGTAATAGGCCCTGTAGGTGGTGAGGGGGGGGGGGGGGTTTGCACTGAACCTATCAGCCAAGATGTTGGCAATGTCAGTGGGGTCAGTGTATTTTGTTCCATTTTGTACTAGCTCAGAACAGGCCTGAGCATTGCCATTTAGATTTTTGACTTAACCATAGAAGGCCTTATGGTTATCCTTTTAACCTTCTTTTCGAAATTGGCTTTAGTTGACTTGATGAGGGCCCTCAATTTCTTACTAATGTAAGCACATTAAGGAAATGAATAATACACATTCTTTTAACTTTATGATTTTACAAGTTATTGAGGAGCAGGAAAAAGGAGTGATAAAATTAATGTAACAGAAAAAGAATATAAATGGATTATTTTCAGAGTACATAATTATGCAGGTTTAAACAGTATGCTTAGCATTAAACCTATGCTGAAAGAACTACATAATCAAGTGAAGTGATAATGAATTGATGTTTCTTTACATTTTAATATAATGGGTCATGCAATTAATTGATTTTATGTCAAGTGGTTTTAAATGTTACACAAGTATGAGTTGCATTATGAAAAACTTTATTGCTTGATGAAGCATTGTATGCAAAGTGTGAACTAGCGTTAATAAATTTAATATTCTTATCCACAAGTGGTCTCTCTCGTTTTCTTTGTAACATTCAATTGGTTTATCTAGATTCATCACTCAGCATCATTTTCTTCTTTGCTGGCATCCAGGCAGTGTATTTACTAGCCCACAGTGGAGTTTTACTTAAGCTGGCAGAATTACTAGCTCTTAATTCTCAGTTTCTTTTTTCATAGTGAGAGTGCTTAAATTAAGCTGTTGATAAGTGTGCAGCTGTCCTGGAAGTCTCAATTACCTGGCTAGCTACTGTCAGAACTTAGACACAACACACATTTGAAACTATATTCCCTATTTTCCACAGTCAAGATGTCACAGCTACCCTCAGCACAAAGCCATTGGTTTTGGACTCTTATACAAATAGGGATGCTGAATGGTTATAAAACACACAGTAAATTAGCCAGTCCAGCACTAAGACTGACAGTATACTGGAAGGGTTGGTGTGATTTTGTATTGTTATTACTGAGCATATCTGTCACCAGGTTAAGAAGTCTACCTACATGGTAATACCTTAATGAATAGAAGGTCCACTTCACAACTAAGTATTCATGTTTGATGGGAATTTTGTCATCTCTGCTTAACTTTGGATTAATGTAGCACACAGGTTTCTCCTCACACTGAATATCCTGAGATAATACAGCTCCCAACCCCATGTCTGACACATCCATATGCAAATTAAATTTCTTAGTACAATCAGAGGTCATATGATTTTTCATTTCAATAAATGTATTACTGTTGCAAATTCAACAGTTAATACCACATTACTGTAAACCAAAAAGAATAAAATACTACCATTTTGTAAGAATAACATACTACTCTTTATTAAGCTAGCTAACAATAGAGAAAGTAAAGTTGTGCAAGTAAACCTACCATAACAATAGATGTTCAAATGATTACTACTGCAGGGTCCTTAGCAATATGCGTTATATTCTGACAAGGATATAACAGCCTGCCACCTTCCAAAGCTTCAGAGCATCTTCCACATGCCCAAACCATCAGTAAGCACGAGTTGAGCTAACTAAAAAGACAGGTTTGGGTGCCAATCCCTTCACAACTTTCTTGCCAACAGAGAGAGGGTGGCTGAGCCCTGAAATGACAATGCTATGAGCAACAAAAAATAAATGTCCTCACATTGGCATAAACACACCAACAAAACAAAGGGGAGGGAAGGAGTGAGTGACTACTGTAGCAGTGATAATTTGAACATCTACCTGATATGGCAAGTTTACTTACACAGCTATACTATATTCATCATATGGATCACTGCCTTAGCTATACGAGTAGATTACCCTAGTTTATTACACTTGGAAGGTGGAAGAAGGGTTCAAGGACCCCTGGAGAGTGGTCCTAGCAAAGCCTGATCTGGACATAGAGAAGGAATCAAGCTTATAATGCCTTGCAAACATATGTACAAAGGACCATGTTTCAGTTTCTAGAATACTTGTAGAATCCAGCCCTTTACAAAAAGCCATAAAGGAAGTCAAGGCACTAGAACAGTGGGCCTTCACCTTGCCTGGGATAGTTTTGCTGTGGTGAGTATATAAAAAGTAATAGCCTTGGACAACCATTTGGAAAAAGTCTGTTTTGACCAAGGTTGCCCTTTCTACTTAACTTCAAAAGAAATTAACAATTGTTTGAAGATCTGAAATTTGGTTCTTTTCAAAATAGCACCTGACCATCTATGGACATCCAAAGTATGGAATATCATTTCTACCTCATTTTTAGGTTCAACAAATAAAAACAGAGATGGATATAAAGTAAACTCCGATACTACTTTAGACCTACAAGAAAGATTAGTTCTGAAAGAGATCCCTTCTCTATGGAAAATGATGGAGTTCAAGCTCTTAGCAGCAGGCTTTCTTGCCACCATTAGTACCTGCTGGATGTCTTCAGTAAACAAGTGTCTAAAGGGAATTAAGGCCCTATCATCCAGGCAGTTGAAGTTGATTAGGGTTGGGGTGTGTCCAGCACCCCTGACCTTGTGTGAGTAAATCCATTCTGTGAAGAAGCTTGTGGTAACTGCCCCTGGCCATTTCCAAAAGAAGGGATAACCACTGTCTGCCTGGACCAGAACAGAGCCATCACAGCAATCTTGAGGGATTCATTCTGAATCTTCAGAAATACCCTGGATATCAGTGGAAAGGGTGGAACAGCATACAAGAACATTCCTGTCCAAGGAAAAAAATAGAAAAGACATACATCTTCCAGTCCTCCTTGCATGGAGTCCTGGAGCAGAATCCTGCCAGTTGGTTGTTCACTGAGGAGGCAAAAGGTCTACTTGAGGAACTCCCCACAGATGGATCGAATCTTGGAGGACCTCCTGAACTAGTTTCCATTCATGAGGGTCTGCCCTTGTTTTACTCAGCTTGTCTGCCAGTTTTGTTCAGTAATGTAGGATGCCCATAGACTGAAATTGTGCTGTGAAGCTATACCCAGAGCTAACATTAGTCTACAAAGGGGGTACGACCAGGTTTCCTCTTGCTTCTTGATCTACCACATGACTGTGGTAGTGCCTGTAAGAACTTGAAGAGGTCTTGGGGAACCAAAGATGATTCAGAATTGTGCACTGATCAGGACAAACATCTATTTTACATTTAGGTGTTTACATCTGTCCTTGGTGTCCCTCATACCTTGCACTTTTATACCTCCTGACACTGTTCCCCAAGCAAAGTTCAAGGCATCTGTGGTGACTGACTGTTTTGGAACAGGGAGGAAGAAGGTGAGACCTGTATTTAGGGATATTTGCTGTCTCCACCAAGTGATGTCTCTTCCGACAACTCCCAGCACTAGGATTGAAAAGACAAACTATGTTAGCGCTGGGACCAAAGAGACTTCAGATACCACTGTATCTTTCTCATGTTGAGTATTGACAGGAGTATCATGAGGATCTTAAATGCCATGAGACCCAAAGTCCTGAGGTATTCCCATGCAGTAACGGAAGTGGAAAACCTTAGAAATAGATCTATACTCGTATTTATTTTTTCCTGTGAAAGAAGTGCTCTTTGAACTGAGGTGTCTAGCTAACACCACAGTAACAGAATCCTGTATGAAGGAGTCAAAAAAGACACTTGAATGTTCTCTTGGAACTCGTGTAAGGGATCTCTCACCCAAGTGAGAAGTTCCTGACAGTTTGAAAAATAAATTCTGCAAAGATAAGCAAGTCATCCAAATATGGAAAAATGTGGATATCCTGTAACCTGCAATGAGCTTTAACTGGAACAAGACTGTGAATACTTGCTGCAGTGGATAGTCCAAAGGATAAGGCAGACAAATGATACTGTGATCCAGACAAAAACACTTAAGAAATGCCTAAAGTGTGAATGAATAGGGATGTGTTAATAAGCATCTTTTAAATTTAGCGTTACTAGGAAACTTGACTGAGGAAGGAAAGGTACTAGGTTAGGTTGTGAAGTGTCAGCATTCTGAATTTGGTAACAATCACAAACAAGTTTAGGAAAGAAAGATCCAGAAAGTACAATTGTGTACCTACCATAAATGTAGATGTTCGAGTGCATTCACTGTTGCAGTCATTACAATTGGGTTATCCTGCTGGCAGGCTACCCGCAGTCGGCCTGAATTCCAAAGTCCTGGTCCGGCGTCGGCTGCTGTCGCCTCCTCCCTAACGTCAGTGCGCCAGGGGTATAAAAGATGCAGCTGACGCCATTTTATTCAGTTTTTCTTGCCCCAGATGTCAGGTGCCCCCAAAAGGGTAGGCTAATTTATGCCAATAAACATGCATGCAGTAAAGTAAAAATCTACCTTCATCTACAAGCAAATACACCACATCGATTGTATAGAATAGAAAAATACAGATTAGACCCAGCAAAGGAAAGGGGGATGGTGGGTGGGTAACCTGGACTGCAACAGTGAATACACTCTAACATCTACATTTATGGTAGGTACGCAACTGTACTATGTTCATCGTGTTTCACTGTTGCAGTCATTACAATTGGGTTGAATCCCAAAGCTGTGGTTGGGTGGCTGGCATTAGGAGAGGCTATGAGGCCCTGCAGAACTGCAGTGGCAAAGCCTGCTCTAGATTTAGAGTAGAGAGGTAAGTGATAGGGCTTTGTAAAAGTGTGCACTGAACTCCAAGTTGCAGCCACTAAGATGTCTTTGGTTGGTACTCCTCTGAGGAAGGCTGCTGAAGTGGCTACTGCTCTGGTTGAATGTGGCCAAATGTCCTTAGGCACTGATTTGCCATGCTGTGAACAGCAGAAACGAATGCAGTGGGCCTATCCATTTTGAAATAGTCTGCTTTGAGATAGCCTTTCCTTGTGATCCTGCAGCATATGTCACGAAGTTATTCAGTTTTTCTGAAAGCTTTGGTTCTGTCCAAGTAGAAGCGTAGCTGCCTGTGTATGTCCAAAGAATGCAGACGTCTCTCACCCTTATTCTGTGGGTTTGGATAAAAAGGTAGGCAAATGAATTGTTTGATTCAGGGTCACACTGGACACTACCTTAGGCATAAATGTCGGGTTTGTCCTCACAGAAACCCTGTCCTGATGGAAAATGATAAAGGGTTCCACAGCCATGAGTGCCTGTAACTCCGAGACTCGTCTTGCAGAGGTTATTGCTAGGAGCAAAGCTGTTTTCCAAAATAAGAATTTTATATCAGCTGTAGAGGCTGGTTCAAAAGGAGACAGTGTGAGTTTTTCCAAGACATAATTTAGGTCCCATGCAGGTACTGGTGCTCTCCCTGGGGGGTCTTATGTTTTTGGCCCCTCTGAGGTACTGCCTTAGTAATGGATGAGAGAATAGAGGTGGTTCTGTATTGTAGTGAGCTGAAATGGCAGAGGCATGAATCTTAACTGAGGAAAAGGATAGGCCTTTATCCAGCATCTCAGTTAAGTATTGTAAAATCTGAGGAATATTTGGTACAATTGTGTCGATTCCTTGTGCCTGGTTCCAAGCACAGAATCTCTTCCATTTTTCTGCATAAGATTTTCTGGTGCTAGGCCTCCAAAATAACATCCATCACTGCTTTAGACAGAGGCGTGATTTGAATGGTTACATTATCCGCCATGCTGCCAGGTTTAAGGTCCTGAGTTGGCTGTGCAGGATCTGACTGTTTTGTTGAGTCAATAAGTGAGGAATTTTAGGCAATGTCCAGGCTGGGCATTGAGACAAGCTCATTAGGATTGGGTACCAGTGCTGGTGGGGCCAGTCTGGGGCAATCAGTATCATTTTTGGCTTCTCTTGTCTGACCTTTACGAGTACCTTGGGGAGGAGAGGCAGTGGGGGGAAAGGCATATACTGTTAAGTTTTTCCAGCTGAAAGATACAGCGTCCACTTTCCATGCTAGCTTGTGATAAGTCCTTGTGCAGAATTTCTGTAGTTGGCAGTTGTGAGGTGAGGCAGAGAGATCTATGTCCGGGCATCCCCCATTTCCTTGTTATCATGCTGAATACTTGTGGATCCAATTTCCACTTGTGGGGATCCATTAGGTTTCTGCTTAGTTAGTCTGCCAGAGAATTTATCCTTCCTGGCAGGTATTGTGCTTGCAGATGTACTTGGTAAGTCAATGCTGTGTCCCACAAAGTCATGGCTAGTCTGCAGAGGGGGTAGGAATGTGTGCCTCCCTGTTTGTTTATGTACCACATGACTGTAGTATTGTCCGTCTTTATCAATAGTTGTCCTGGATGAAGTAGATCCTTGAAGGCTGTCAGGGCATTTTGAACAGCTAACATCTCTTTTTGATTGATATGTAGATGCATTTGGCTTGTGGACCATGTGCCCTGAATACATCTTCCTGCCATATGGGCCCCCCCAAGCATAATCTGATGCATCTGTTGTTAATGTCTGCCTGGCTGTGGGTAAAGTGAAATGCTGTCCCTTGTTGTGGTGACAGGCCACTGCCCACCATCGAAACTCCTGTTGCAGGCAGGGAATGAGGGTAATTATTGTTTCCAGGCTGTGGCAATGCTGAGTCCAAACACTTTTTAAATACCATTGTAGTTTCCTCATATGCAGTCTTACATATGGAATTAGCAGTATGCAGGATGCCATGACAACCAAAGCCTGCAGAATTTTTCTTGCAGATAAATGGGTCTTTCTTGCCAACATTTTGAAATAAGTAGTCAGTTGTCTTTGTTTGTCTGGCGTGTGATAAGCCATCTGGGCAGTTGTATTTAAGCTTGCACCCAGGAATATTATCTCTTGTGAGGGTACTAGTTTTGATTTATTTTTGTTTACTGTGTACCCTAAGCATGTTAGTAATCTTTTTACAAACGCCAGATGCTGTAGTAGAAAGTCTTTGTTCTCTGCTTGAATAAGGCAATCGTCCAAGTAAGGATAAATTTGTATTCCTCTTTGTCTGCAAAATGCAATTACTGGTGCCAGGCATTTTGTGAAGACCCTGGGCGCAGTAGATAAGCCAAAGGGTAGTGCATTGAGCCAGCTATAAATCTGAGGTATCTTCTGCATGAATGTCCAATAGGGACATGCAGGTATGCCTCTTTTAGGTCTAAAGTCGCAAGCCATGCCTTCTTGCCCAGCATGGGCAGAAGCTGCTCCAGAGTCAACATTTTGAATTTCGGAATATCCAGAAATGTGTTTAGAATAGACAGGTCCAGTACTGGTCTCCATGCATTGTCCTTTCTGGGCATCAATAAGAGTCTTGAGTAAAATCCTCGTCCCTGCTCTTGCTGTGGCACTCGCTGAATGGCCCTCATGTCCATGAGGGCTGAAACTTGTTTTTGAGCCTCTGCCCATTGATTGCGTGGCAGGTCTGGCATTCCATTTGCCTCTGGCAGGGTGTGAAAATGGAACCTGTAGCCTTGAGAAACTATATTCAGGACCCATTTGTCCTGGGTGATCATGTGCCAATTTTGTGAAAAAAGTGTTAGTTTTCCCCCTAAAGGGGCAGCCAAAAGATAAGTGCTCGGTGCTGGCAGGGGAAGTCATTGACACTGTTTCCTGTATGGCTGTGATTTATCTTCTCCACTTTTGGAGGTAGAAACACCCCATTGTTTAGACCTGTATGAGCCCTGGGGCTGGGATCTGCCTCTGGGCCGTCTGTATCTGCCTCTTTGTGGCCTGTCTGACACTGAAAAGGACCAATTCTTTGCAGGCCAGTTCCTGCTAAATCTGGGTGGTTGTACCTGTAAGAAATCCTTGACTGTTTGCATAGATTTAGATTTGTCCTCCATTTTCTTCAACACCTCTTCTTCTTTAACACCAAACAAGGTATCATGTTGCAATGGAGCATCTAATAATTTTGTTTTAACATGATCAGGCAGATTCTGTTCCTTTAACCAAGCATGCCTCCTAATGACAGAACCTGTAACAGCGGCCCTACAGGAAGCCTCCAGAGAATCAAAACCACATTGTAAAGTATGCTTTCCCACTTGTTCAGCTGCATGCAATACATTTTGCATTTCTTTGTTTTCTGCACATTCAGAATTTATCATAATTTTCTGTTTAAGTAGTGACATAAGATATTGCTGATATTTAAGCATATGAAACTGACAATTTAAAGCCCTTACAGCCAAGGTAGCAGAAGTGTAAATCTTTTTCCCCCATCTGCCCAGGGCCCTTGAATCCCTATCAGAGGGGATAGGTTTTTTTGCAGTGGAAGCCTTGACCCCTTTGGGACCCTGAGAGATAGTTTCTGGGTCAGCAGCAGGGCTTTTATAAATAAATTTATGTGAATCTGGAACCCTGTAGTATCTGTCTGGCTTAACAGGAGCTGGTGGTAGAGAGTCAGGAGCTGGACCGGACTCTGCAAATACATCATCTACAATGTCTAAAACAGGAGGAATAGCATGGGGCCTATGTTGAGGTAGTAAAAGAAAATCTCTGAGCCTTTTCTTAGATTCTGAGTAATCCTGGCTCTCCCAGTGTAAGTGCTCCCTCATAGTATGCAGTGTCTCCCGAAAAGAATAAACCTCAGGAGGGGAGGCTGAAGGGATAGATTCTTCAGCATCAGAATCCTCATAGGGAGGAAGAGAGTATTCCTGTTCAGAAGAGGAATCAGAGGAAGTGGAAACCTGATCTGAGGATTCATATTCTGTCTCTTGCCTAGGCCTCTTATCAGGAGGGGGATGGGAACCCCTGAGCAATTTAATTAGGTCTTGGGCCATTTTAAGCATCTGTTTTTTTAGGCATGGAGGCCTGTCTAGGGGAATGTTGTACTTGTTTCTTTGTCTTTAGACGTGCTTTACTCTTTGCCTTTGAAGATGAAGTCGTTTTCACATATAACTGTGTAGGCCTAAAAACTCCCTCAGAAGCCGATGCCTGCACAGCGGCTCCGGACCCATCTGAGGGAATAATTTCGGAGGATCCAATACCTTGAGTTTCCAGCGGCCTAGTCGGCTACACTTGGGAGTCGGAAGCGGCCTGTGGCTCTGAGGTAGCGGGCGTCAGGGGCTGCGAAAGCACCTCACTGAGAACTGGCTTAGCTAAAGCCTCGTCATCGGTTTTGGACCTCGGATGCCTGTCCTCTTCTTTGTCTTTGCACTTTTTATAGATTCCGTTAGTCGGCTCTTCCGACGGCATTATATAATTAAATCTTCTGCCAAAATAATGAAATGCAAAATCGTACCGACGCTTAATAGTGCGTTGGTTAAATCTAGCACAAAACCGACAACTAGCAACGTCGTGGTCAGGGCCTAGGCAAGGAATACAGTAAGAATGAAAATCCTTAAGAGGTATTTGCTTCCCACAAGAAATACAATTATTAACTTTTTCTGACATCGGTCTGGAGTGAGAAAAAAGTTTCCCCAATGGGGTACTTAGCTTTAATGAAAACTTCGGATCTGAAATTCGAACTTGAAAATCTCAGGAGTCGGCCGACCGGCACTTGCGAACTGCTTTTGCTTCGGGCACCGCACGGCAAGAAAGACTGAAGAAAATGGCGTCGGCTGCATCTTTTATACCCCTGGCACACTGACGTCAGGGAGGAGGCGATAGCAGCAGACGCCAGACCAGGACTTTGGAATTCAGGCCGACTGCGGGTTGCCTGCCAGCAGGATAACCCAATTGTAATGACTGCAACAGTGAAACACGATGAACATCTGGTCTCAAAGCATTTTCTTTCTTTGGCACTATAAAATGTTCTCAACCTGGAAAGGAGGAACTGGTTCTCTAGCTTTCTGGGACAGCATGTGATGAAGGACAGGGGGAAGTAAGAGTCTAATCTGGTGGATGAGGAATTACCTCCTGAAAAGGAGGAATTTCCTCCCGTTGCATTCTGTAACCCTGATGGATACTCAGAACCTATTTTCAGAAACTGCTGCCAAAGAGAAAAGTGGGTTCAGACTTTCTGGAACTGAAAAGGCACTGGGGGCTAGTAAGGTCTATTAAATAGTCATTCTGACTTTTTGGACTGTCCTTGGTATTGGAGGGGGATCGTGAATTATTTTTGGAACCCCCCCCTTACCATTTCTTCTTAAATGTCTGTTTACCTGTTTTTTTTTTTTTTTTTTTTTGCCAAAACTGAATGTGGGGTTAGAGAATCCTTTAGAACACTGGGAAAAGGGTGGTTTCAAAATTTTAGAGATTCCCTGTATCAACTTACCCCTTTCATCACACTTTCTGATAAACGTTGCGACAGAGGAACCAAAAATAAATGTCTACCCACAGAATAATTTAAAATCTCATTTTTTCACATCTGAGAGGTTCTGGGACTGCAGCCAGGCAAACCTCCTCAAAACAGTAGCATTGGCTATAGTCCTGGAAGAAGTATCAAGTGAGACATACACACTGTAAATGAGTAGTTACTTTGTACAATGGAAAAAAAATATTTAAAGCAGATTTTCCTCAGAAGAAGAAACTGCAGACAATACATACTTACTCAGAATACATTTTAATGTATGAGCTTGACCATTCAAACTTCTGAACGTCAAGGTTGCAGAAGCATACACTTTTTTTCCCATACTTATCAATAATCTTCCCATCCTTATCAGAAAGAGTAGGACTGTAACTGACCAAATGTTTGGCAGCAGTAGGATAAACTAAACCTATAATTGCTGGGTTAGGTTTGTGAAGAGTGTATAAAAACTAAGGACTGGGGAACTTTATACATTCAATTTGCCTTTTTAGGGGCAGCAGACTAAGTATAAGAAAAATTGCAGGTAATGGCACACACTTCCTCCAGAGCTGACAGAACTGGAAGAATTGGTGAAGGTTCTGGAAATTCCTTCAGTAAGAGCTCATAGTATTTTCTGAGAGACTGTTTTCGGTCTTCTCCCACCGAAAACCCTGGCACATTTTTGAAGTCTCAGAGAAAAACAAACTCCCAGAGGGAGAATAAGAAACTGAGCTCTCCACAAAGTCTGAATTAGAAAACTGAGAAGAAAACCCTATATCTGCCCTTCATCTTCCTTGTCCAGATTCAGAATTTTGGATTTTTTTTTTACCAGAAACAAACTTATAACAAGGATCAATAGCCTGAATTAAACCTTGAGCCAGACCCAGTAAATGATTCCTGTCTAAAGAACTTTGAAGATGAGTAGATACATGTTTAGTTTTCTTTCTTTTTTATAGAAAAAAAATACAGTCAACAGTTGTTAACGTCAGCTGCAGCTTCCACAGGGATGGGCTCAACATTCTGATTAAACAGAGATGCCGTCCTTCTTCCATCACCCAGGACCAACAGTTGCAGAGGATGTGGCTAACCCCTGGTCCATAGTGGCTGTAGGTGCTACACCATGGGTATTTGGGGTAAAAGAATGGTCTGAGGAACAAGTTGTGGCTACATCAGAGTCATCCACCTGTGTCTCAGTCATATTGCTAGCCTGCTGTGGTGGCTGTTTGCTTAACTTTTTCCTTTTTGTGCCCCTAGAAGAAGGGCTGTGCATGGGAGTTGTAGTTTGTGCCGTAGTCAAGCTGAAAATGGTGACTCTACCTCAAGGAAAAACAGGCAATAAATGCTGGTAAAAATTTAGTCTTTAAAAGCGCCCCCCCTCCAAAAAAAAAAACACAAAAAAAACAGTACAAAGGATTTTAAAACACTTTGGCAGTCTTTTCCATGGACAAATAGTTTTCAGTTACCTTAAACAACTTTTAAACTGACAGGACAAGAGAGACCTTCCATTTAAAAATACAGTTGGCTAGTGACAATCTGTTAAAACATACACTCATGTTTTAAAAAAAAAAAAATTCCTAAACAGGATAGTACAATAAAAGAACTTCTAAAACGTAGGAGGTTCTTCTCCAAGGGGAGCTTAGGTACTTATCTGTCCAGCAAAGGAATAGCATAAGCTGAACGTCGTTCCTCAAATGCCTGCAGAGGAGCACTCTGTTCAGTGATAGAAAAGCTCTATCTACGTTTTTTGGCTTGGATCGTTTTTCTTATTTATTTGCATTTGTTTATTCAATTCAATTTGACCTGGGCACCTAAACCTGTCTTTTCAGTTAGCTCAGCTTGAGCTTACTGAGTGTATAGAAGGTGCCCTGAAGCTTTGGAAGCTGGACAGCTGTTAAATCCCAGCAGGATTTTACCTATATAGCCAAGGCTACTGCAGCAGTGATCAGTACAATGATCATCACCACTTCACCACAATAATGAATGTGAAATGGCTTACAGTTTCAGCAAGAAATGAGCTACTGCTTAATACCCTTACTTACAAGCACCTTAATACTGGATAAACACCAGTATCTCTAATATGGATTGTAATTATATTTTTAGACATGTAAACAGCACTCGGTTAATCATACTTTCTGGCAAATTAGCCACTGCTGATAAAAACCTTCTCTAAAACTGCTCTTTCAGTTAGAGAAACAAGATCAGTAAATAAATTACTAACTTCAAACTACAACAAATAATTGATAAAACAGCTTACCCAAGTATTTGATAGTGCAAAGAACAAATATTCCATCTACTGGCTTAATGCTAATGTAGCTATCAAATTTATTGAAATTCTTCTTTCTAATCGAACTGTAAACTAATTTGCTGTGTCAGTAATGAACTGTACCTACCTGAACATTCAAAATGATCTGTTCCTAAATGAAAATCAATACTATGCTATACCTACAGCTATGTTACTGCTAGTGTAAATCTCTAATACTTCACATTCTGTTGTAAGTTTAGTTCTATTATTTGGCCTCTATGGCCTGGGTTGTGAGCAAAAAGGGTCTTGGACCAGTTTACCATATGTTAAACACTCCATCTGCTTCAATAAACTACTGCCGTTTGATTGTAGATTTTATTTCTGTTGAGATCTGTCAAAGCACAAACAGCTGCAAAATTAGGTACGCTTTTTCTGTAAACCCCAGCTAGTCCAAGGAAAGCCTTCATCTGGCTTTCAGTGGAGAGTAAATGCCATTTTTATAGCCTCTGTTTTCTATGATTATGGCCTTACACTCCTCTTCCTACAAGGAATCCCAAATATTTGTCTTCCATCATGCTTACTTTACTGTTTTTGGTATTCACAATCAAGCCTGCCTGCCTTATAAATTTTAACATGGCCTGAATTTTTGATTGGTGAGACTCAGTCTTCTGAATGGATCAACCTGTGATCTAGTTTAAAAAGCAATATATTTCAAGTGGGCCTTCATTTTATTCAGACCCAGTAAATGTATTACTGTAAGATGGCCAGAGTTTGATGTAGGCCAGATGGTGGCACTGTGTAATGAAATTGCCAAGAGTTACAAAAAGTTATGAATTTAGCAGAAGGAGAAGTGGTATTTGCCAAAATCCTCTGTCAAGCCCAACACTGACAAGCATCTTGCTTTTTCAAGGTTATATATCAGCTCATTATCTAGGCATGTTTTAGCTTTGAAATGCTATTCAGTTTTCTAAAGTTCTAAAATAACCGAAGTTTCTAACAGGTTTAAGAAGCGTCACTACTGAGCTTGTGCATTCACTCTAACTTTTCTTGCTCTTAACTTCAGCATCTTTAACCTGGGGATTCAAAAAGAATCCCACAATGGTGTTTAAGAGCTCTGGTCAAAAGGGATCGTTTCTATGATCACAGAAAACATGATTCAGAGCCATGAGAGCCACTATGAGGAAAGTAGTAGTTATCGGTTAATTCGCATGGGTCTGGAACCAGCACCCTCCTGCAGTATTGCAATAGTCACCTCGGGCTGCCTACGCATCACATTGGCACAGGCACAGCCCCATTCTCTGTCTCCCACACCCCAATATATATCATACCTGTCCTAGAGTACTTTTTTTTTTTGTCTCTGACCTCATAATTCACAAATCCTTACAGCCAGACATTAGTGTCATTCTTCGTTCTTGTCATAAAGTATATCATGATGCTAGACCTGTTGCCCTATTAGCCTTTTAAGTGACTCCAAGTAATAGTTTAAAACGGTCTCTGATTTACAACGCTTCTAATGTTGCCCGTTGTATGTGCCCAGGCACTTGTAACTCATGGACCATTGTAGTTTGTGAATATTCCCAGGCAATTCATAGGTTCATAGTTTAGTACTAAGCTAACTGCCCTTGCGAGCCATTTTAAGCCTAGCCAATTATCCCTTGTGAGACTCAAACCCTGCACCTTGTGTTTGTAAGGCAAAAACCTTAGCCATTAAGCCACCCTCCCAACCCCTTTTTGGAGTTCAGATACTGGGGGGGGGGCTGTACATATTAAAGCTGAATCACCTGCATATTGTACAAAATTTGCCTTATGTAAGGCAGTGCAGAGTTTGTTAATGAAGATATTAAACAGAACAGACCCCAGTGTGGAGTCTCGGGGAAATCCTATTCTGACTCCAAGAGAGGAAGAGAATTCCTGTTTTGATTTAACTACTTGTCGTCTATCTGATAAGTAACTAAGGAATCATGTAAGACAGGATTGTGAGAAATCTATGGATTGAGTTATTGAAGATGATGCTGGTGTGATGCTGTGTCAAACGCTTTAGATAAATCTAGGACTATGGTTGATGCTAACTTATTATTTCTGTGCTGGTTTATATTATCAGTAAAATGAAAAAGAAATATTAGTAAAGGAAGGAGATTAAAATATACTCCTGTTGTGCCATACAAAAGTCAACCACTTCCCAAAATCATTCAAGAACACATAAAACTACATAGACACTCAAAGCACTAAATTAATAAAACATCCAACCACTAAAACAGCTCTATTCCATCTGACCTGCTTATCCATCTACTTTGCCTAAGACCAATGGTAAGTATATACTGAAGTGAAATTAGTCCTGGTATTCAAAAAGATAGTGAAGATCGTAGTCTCAACCACAGCAGTACAATAACGGCTTCCTTATGTTTGGCTGAATATACAATGAAGAGGCTTTACATCAAGTACACCTCCCAGATCTGTGACTTACTGGTTAATGTTCCTCATACAGGATCACTTTCTGTGTGCTACCAGTGACTCATTTTAGTTTTTTGTTGTTTCTTCATGGGTGTGTGACCGTAGAGTTTGTATATGTAAGTAACAGGGAGAAGGAGGGGCTTTGTCCTTCCAATGCAAAAAAAAGTGCACTTTTTTTCTGCGTTTTTCACCCAGTCAAGAATTTGACCAGTTGAATAATCTGACTGAATCTTTGAAAAACGTGTTCTTAATGGGACATAGAGAAACCCAGAAGAGTGATAACATACTACAGTCATATTACTGCACACAAAAATGCCACAAAAAGAAATATTTAAAACATGCAGCTTATACACAGAGGCTTTAAATCTGAAAAGAATCACACTATATAGCAGTTGCACTCTTACGCACAAGTCACAATTAAACATTCAAACTTGCAACTTGCTTGCAGGGTTTCTGTGTCAGTCTCACTATTTCTACCATTGTTAGCACTACAAAAAAAAGTTGCTCTGCTGGCTTCTGACACTTATATGAAAGGTTCTGCAACAACACAGCTTTGTTATGGGACAAGACCAGCTTATTAAAATGTATATTAATTTCAGTTTATTAATGATGCTATAATATGATTGTTAAAAAGCAAATATAATTTGTATGCAGGGCTGGGAAAAATACAGCTTCATAAGCTACAGTATTGCTGCTTTTTTAACTGCATTCTTTTTGTATGTAGTAAGAAAGAATAGTATGTGTTGCATGAAGTGAGGCATGTAGTTGTACAAAAAGGAATTTGTTAGCCTGACTCCTCCAGGCTAAGAGTGTGTTGTTGCTAAAACAGGTTTGAAACATCCAAGGTCAGAAACAAGGTCCTTTGGAAGTAGGTGAATCAAGTATAGGAAAGGGTTCACGTGAAGTCTAAGGTGAAAATCATGAGGGATGAGAACATTTGCAAATTTTTCTATAGGACACAGTCATTATAACATCATGAAATTGCATGAGCAGTTTGATAAGAAAATGTATAAAATTACAGTTTTTGTATGTAAAGTGAGAATGCTTCACCACGAATTATGAAGACCAACTCCCAGCGCTGTAAAAATAAAATTTCTGTTTACACATCCTATAGTGTTGTTCCTGACTAGAGGCATATAAGGTAAATTCTTAATGTTATTTATGACTTTAACAATTTGGTGCCGTGATTTGGATAAATATTTAACTGCATATAAAATGCAGTCAAACACCAGCCCGCCTAAACATACTAGGTCAAGGCTCTAGCTTAGAAAGCTGCAATGTTCAACACCCTTTTTATTTATTTATTACTAATTAACAGTATTCCTGATGTCTAACTGTGGTGCATAGGACTAATGTTCAGTTCAGGAGCTGGTTGTGTGTGGAGGGTACAAGGTTCAACACCCCCCTCACTTAATTTTTTTTTCCAGGAGGTAAGGTAATGCATAAGAGGATCCCTGATGTCTAGTGGTAGTGCAGAGGGCTAAAGCTCTGCTAAAGAGCCCTTAGTGAAAACTAATGGTACAGGACATTAATATTTTTTAAGTGCCTTTAGGGCATGGTATAAAGAGTATCCTTGGTGTCATCTCCCACAAAATGTTGTGGATTTGTTCACTAGTCTGGAACAGTATGGTGGTATGGCAGTCCCCAAAACATAACCAATTGCACTCGTAAGCACACATGGACCCCCTAACTAAATCCCTACTGTGAGTAGACAGACACAGACACACACACACACACACACACACGTGAAACCACTCCTCCTTCTGCATATGCAACCAGTCACACGTAGACTACTAGCTTGCTACTAATCTCCTTTGACTTGCCTCTAATATGATCTGTCTCCCTGAAAGCAATGGGTGAATGCAAGCTTTTGGCCATATTCATTAGAATGGCTTGTGGCTTGCTGAAATAACTTAGAATCGCTCAGCTGTGTAAATGCTTTATCGCACGCATTTATGGGGAGAGCACATGGCTAACTGGCATAGGCTACTCTCCCAAAATGCCTCATTGGCATTTGTGGTAACCTGTGGAGACAGCCTATCATGATGCTGCACCACTTTGAGGTACAGCACTGCGGTAGGGTTATCTTTAAATCAGAAATGGTTACCACAAGGGGTAAAATGTACTTACCCTCATAGTAACCTTTATAAATTCTGCTGTGTTTCTGTGACTCTGGTACACTGTAAAATTTCAAATTGACATTCATTTCAGGTGTTCTCTCTAAATTATGTTGTACAAGTTTAGTCAGTCAAATTAACCTTCATTCCAGGTGCTGTCTATATACTGTTCATATTTTCCATTTTCTTATCTACCTGACTTAGTACTACCATTTTTGTTTTTGCTCTGATGGTCCTTAAAATAGAAGAAATAGAAGGGCAGTTAATTTTGTCCCTTCTGTTTCTGTGCCAAAACTTTTTGTAAGTCTCTCCAAAGAGTTCTAACTTACGTGGATTTTTACTTCAATATTTTTTTCAGTTCCTATGCTATCTCTTACATTGTTGGGTTTCTGCTAGATCAGGTTTTTGGTAACATACATGAATATCCTTTGTATTGTCTAAATATAACCCTTTGTAGCTTCTACACCAATTCCTTTCTCCTGCATTTGATCTGGGAACTCCAAAACAGTGTCACTGCCCAGCCCACCCCAACCCCTGCGTTGTGGCACTGGGCACATAAAGAAGTTACTTTACCACTTTCTTATTGGGTGTACTGGCTTGCTCTGTAGTGTCTACAGAAGTTCACTCCTCTCATGTCTTCCATAGTACTTTACAAGGGGACAATTTTTTATTATGACATTATGGATCTATTTGGGAACCAAAGCAACAGAATGTAAACTTTTTCCTGGAAGTGTCTGAATCTCCATATGTGATCAGAAATGTCTTTTTGTCAGCATGAACACATGCTGTGACCTCCTTTTGCCTGCTACTGACCTTTTATATATATATATATATATATATATATATATATATATATATATATATAGACTGCGGTGGTGGTGCTGCAGTAGCATTGTCGCCTCATAGCAAGACGTGGTCCCGTTCGATTCTCAGCTAGAGCGTCTTCTGTGTGGAGGCATACGTGAATGGGGCGTGCCTTCGTTGAAGGTTGTGCGTCACGGCTGGTAACCCGGTATGTAAAAATCCACTACCAATCATTAGCGGGCCGGAGTTCCGCTGTGGCAACCCGTAACCAGGAAAAGCTGAAAGACACAAACAAATATATATATATATATATATATATATATATATATATATATATATATATATATATATATATATATATATATATATAGACCTCTGACAAGGGTAATCATTTGCCCAGAGTCCATTAAAGCTTGAACTTCTCCCCTTTACAAAAATATAGTATACTTTATTCAGCTGATTCTAATGCAATAACAACGCTGACTCAATCTCGGCTTCAGTTTCATCATGCTCCATAAGAACACTTTCATTTGTATTGTACATATATGTTTTTGCATTACTACTGGTGTCCTCAACTAGTAGTATGATGGAATCTGGCTATGTGACCCTTCCTTCTACATCTGAAGCAAGTTACTAACTTGTCATAGTTCTTTGGATTGTTCAAGCACCCACTTTCACATAATACTAGGGAAGGTTCTTTTAAAACTGTGCACTGCTAGAATTTCTAACACTTTCATTTTTCTGTCATGGTTTGTAGGGGCAGGTACATCTCAAAGAGGATACCACTGCTCTGCAACAACTCCTATCCAGAGACTCCCATGCATGTAAAACAAAGCTCATCCATTAAAACACCTTTATTAAATTATCACGTCAGACATAGGCAAACATACTTTAACAGAAAACAACAAACCATTTTAACATTTTCTATTTAAATACAATATACATCAGTTATATTTTTTTGCTACTATGAATAGTACACATTACAAAAATTGCTGAATATCTGCCTTTTCTTAAATCTCACTCCTCCTGAACATTATACATGTATTGTTCCAACAATTTCTATTTACTTCTATGAAATTTGCTCCTTTGCTTTTCTAATGAACCCTCTTCCAGTTATTTTATCTGTTTTATTATAATCAATACCTCAAATACAGTTAGTGTAGTCTTTGATTTCCATTTTCTAGTTATTGCTTTTTTTGGAAGCCAGCAGAATTAAACTTAAAGCCTATGTCTAGGCAATTCAGATCCTGTATCCCAGCTCAAAATAATCATTTCCTTACTTAGAACCATTTGCTCACCCAATATTTTTGATAAAGTACTCTGTACTATCTACCAGAGGAAAAATTCTTTGAAGTCTGCTTGGGGTATAAAGATACCTATGCAAACACTTCCAAGCAAAGATCCTAAACCTTCCAGACTTGCCTGCATACTTGGGAGCTATACATATGTCTTCCCATGCTTTTCCAGTCTCTGAGAGCAAGCCCTGGTAGGGAAGGCAGACTCTGGCCTGCAATCCAAATGTGTTGGCCTCATCCCAGTCTATTACATTTCCTGCTCAAGTTATTTGCTCCCAATATCTTGGTTCCTTTGGCAGGTTTCCCCCAGTAAATTCAGTCCCCTCTTGCCTATTTTCTATACTCCTACTTGCAGTCATCCCTATTGGCAAAATCTCCTTTCTCGTATTGGCTTAGTTCTTAGAATACTTTCTGCTACTTTGTAAATATAATGTTCTGTATGGTGGTTATTCTTCCTAAGGATCTGCATCCAAAATCCCACCCTCTCTCTATTATTTGAACTTTTCCCTTGCTTCATCATCATCCCTTTCTACTCTGAACTATAACCTTCTGCTTGTGTTATGTATGAGCCTTAAATGTGTAGCTCTAAAATATCCATTCAAATCAGGTAAAACTAAACCACCTTATTCGACTGGAAGGATCAACCTATCCCATCCAACTCTTGCCTTCTTTTCCTCTCAGATAAATTCCTTCAATTCTTTAACTGTCCACAACTTCTACTCAGGTTGATAAAAGCATGACTGACCTGTATACAAGACTAAAGGGACTAAAAACATTTTCACTGCTTTTACCTTACTATCCATAAATAAGAGTTTCCAGTTTCTCAGTTTTTGTATCATCTTTGGCTTAGTCTTTTTCCACATACCCTTAGTTGCCAAAACTGCAGCCTTTTAATCCATGCTCCTAAATACTTCATCTTATGTCCCCATAAATATGGGTATCACTGAACCAATTCATATGCAGGTACATAACTTACAGCTACAGGCTCTATTTTATTAACATTAATTTTGTATGCAAAAAAAAAAAACAAAAAAACTTGAAACTGTCTCCCACAACACTTACATGTCCTTTTCTGGATTAGTCAGGTACAAAACACCATCAGTAAACAAAGCCAACTTTTCTTGACTACCATACCAATTATATCCTTGTATTTCTGGGTCCCTTATTTTCTTTGCCAATGGCTCAAAATATAAAGCAAATAACACAAATGGGAAGAAGTTACCCCTGCCTGGTTCCTCTGTTCAAACACAGCTTATCCAAGAGGAACCCTCTCACTTCAGTTCTTGCCTTCGATCCTTCACTTATCCTTCTAATTACCCTTATTATCGTATTGGTTAATGCAAACGTTTCTAATGCCCTACTCAAAAAATCCCAGCTTACTCTGTCAAATGCTTTCTCTACATCAAGACCCACCAACAACAGAGGTATTTTCTTGCATTCCGCTTCCCTCTGGATCATCCTTGTTCTATTAATGTTGTCAAATGCTTGCCTCCCCCTCAACAAAACCACACTGATCCATATCTATCAATTTTGACAACACCTTTGCCATTCTTTTAGCTAGTATAAACATAAACACTTTATAGTCTAGGTTTAAAATTGAAATGGGAATATGTGAAGCTGGGTCTGAACCATCTTTTGGTAACACAGCCACCACAATTTCATCCAAGATGTTGGTGCTTTCCCTCCTTTTAAAATACTGCTAAAGATCTTCATCACTTTCTTCCCATCCAATTTCCAGACCTCCACAGGAATACCATCTGTTCCTGGAGACTTTCCTGAAGCTTGATTATACATCACCATTTTTATCTCAATACCTTCTCTCTCAACTGTTAGTTGTTGAGCCTAGTCTACCTCTACCCTTGGCATAATTGTCTTTCATACATATTTCCATTTCTACTCTTTCATGATTTCCACATTTCCTTACTTTATACAAATTTTCATAAAATTTCTGGAATATCTTTAAAACCTCTACAGGATCTCTCTATTTTTCTTGTTATAGGTTGCCTAAATTTGGTGACAATCCTTTCAATTATGTTGCCTAAGTGGTTATGCTAAAGGTTTTTGTGCTGTGGAGTTATCAAAAAAAAATAGTTGCTTAACTGCACTCTCTCTAAACTTGTGCATATTATCAAGATACTCTCTTATTTTCTCTTTAGCACTCTGCATTTGCTGCTCCTCTTGTTCTGTGAGATTCCCCTTATTCTGTAATACTTTAACCTTTGTCATACCCTCTAGTAATTTCTATTACTTCGTAACCATCTCCCTTTCTCTTTTATTTTGACCGTTTTTAAACTTCATTTTCAAGTCACTAGCTACAACTTTTGAAGATATTTCTATCTTCCCTAATAACTCTTGAATAATTTCTTCATTACCCTGCATTTTTATCTTAGTTTTTATTGGTGCGTGATCAAAATAGTTATTGGATGTGTCAAAGCTTTCAATTAAATGCACGTTCTTGTGAAATATTTCTACTTAGTACTGTACCTTGTTGAATAACATGTTAATTTTGTCTGAGTTCCTACTATTGAATTCATGTTTGATACCAAATATTTTCAATAATTTCAACCCTCTTTTATTTTGTCCCTTCTAGGTCCCCCTGATACATCCTCACTATTACAAATCAAATTCTAGTTTCCACATATAAATATTGTCTGAAGATTATCTTCTGCTTTTCTGCACAAGTGTCTGAATCACCGTAAGCTGTTCTCTTGGACGCTTTCTGCAACTGGAGCTACTTTTGCTTCTACTCATGTCTGTTCCACAATGTGCATCCTACCACCCATTTCGGGCACTTCATTTCCATCACCTCTAGCTTCCTCAACATCTCTTCTTTTACTGCCCAGTTGTATGTACCATACATAAGTACTGATCATACCACTGTTTAATATGCCTTACTTTTCAGCATTCTTCTGTCATGTACTATACTTGTACTCTTCTGTGCCAGTTGGTTGCAGCCCCACTGAGTTTAGCTTTGACCTCCTCATTCAGACTTCCCTTCCCCTCAACCACCCCCCTCAGATACTTGAAGCTGTTACATTGTTCCACTATTTCCCTTCTATATCAAGTCTCAGCTTTTTCGGACTTTTTCTAATTACTACCATTACAAGTGTCTTATCTGTACTCAGTTTCAAACCTGTGTCTTCATTTTTGCATTCCATTCCCCTAACCTTTGCTAAAGTCCTTACTCAGAGTCTGCCTCTAATGCCACATCATCTGCATACAGCAACTTTCTTGATCTGTCCCCTCCAGTTTATTTGCTAATGTAGTCTATCACCAATATGAACACCAATGGGCTCAAAGCTGAACCTTGATGCACACCCACTCCCGCTGGGAACCCCCCTGGTGAGACCAAACACTCTACCAATGTTGCTTGGACTTCAAACCACCACAGGACTGCCCAATTCAGCTTTCCTGGGACCTTGTCATATGGTTCCTCCAAGTACAGGAATGCCCAGGTTGGATTCTTTCCTCATTTCTAGCTTCTCAACTATAAATTCATGTAATTCTACTTCATTGCCAATAGTCCCTTACTACCACAAATACCATTTTGTTTTCATATATCACTATTGCAGCAATTTCTACGTTTACTTCCCTGTTCCTCTGCCCCTGATATATCCATTCTGAAATCCTCTGTCAAATTCACATGCTCATTTTCTTCCAAATGTCTCTTGCAGCATTGCTTTTTGTGCAATCTGCATTTCTTAATCTAATTTTATCTATACATTAAGGCTATTCACATTCTAGGATAATATGGACAGCACAGCCATCATGATAAAAAAAACTATTGTTCCCATTTAAACGAAAGTTTTTTTTGAATGTGTACTGCCAACTTTTGTGTTACATGCATATACTTACATTTTACAGGCTGATCTTTTGTACAGTTTCTTTTCATCTCCATTTGAATCTGTCACATTTTTCAAGACTTTTTGTTTTAATGAAAATGCTCAAAAAAAGCTAAACACAAAACACCTCATCCTCTTTTAATTGGAACACACACACAACTATCTACATCTTCAAAACATGAAGTTTAGCCCTCCAGAAGGGAAATAACTGCCCCAAACTGAAGGCTGCACCTACAGGCATTACCTAAAATTATGATTACCCAGGCTAAAGTGCATGCTACAGCCTGTGCTCCTACTTACATGGATTGCTGTCTGTTATTGTTCCCTCCCATATATGAAAAACAGCTTGTATGTATTCAGAAAACATTCAGCCCTAAGAAAAAGCGCACTGGCTGTCTTTAAATACGACTAAACTGTACACTGTTTTATTAACTACAAAGGCTGCACTTCCCATAATTTCAATTTTTTTTTCCACTGAATTGCTTATCATTGTAACTTTAAATTTTGCATTTCCCTCAACAAAAAATACTCAGAATTCTCAAGATTAACTACTTGCACCTGCAGGCAGCTTCTCTCCATGGAAATGTACTCTGTAATAAGTCGTCGTAAATTTCACTCTGAAAAGAATGCACAGCTGCAGACATCTTGACGCCACTGAACATTTGCCAGTGGAAAACAAACACTTTGCAAATGGAAAGCTATGAAAACGCCAAGCCTCTTTCATCATTTTGTCTTATTTTTAAAGCCTACATGCTTAGAAAATATCATTATTTACAGCTTAAGCCAAAGATAGTAATCTAGGCATTCACAATAGTAAAATATAAAAATAGAAAATATATAATCAGTGCACTTTCATTCCCACCCCTACAAGCCTAATATCAGAGCACATAAAACATAAACTTTTCTCATTATACTGTAAAACCTGTATTTCTTACAAAAGGTTGTTTACTTCAGTATCTTTAACATACAAAACTTGCTGAAAAGACTTGCCCTACATTTAAAATATCCCTGACTAAACACTACAGAAAATTGTTTTACTGTATGTATGTATATATATATCATGTTTATACAAATATTAAGAAAAAAAATTGTTTTACTTAGTTTTTATCCTTTTGGTGTTCTTCTAAACATTAATGATATAAAGTGGAATATATGCTTTACAGTTCACCTACAAGTTTAAAAGTCAACAGTTTTCAGCCACTTTTTCTTGCAAAACCATATTTTACAAATATAAGATGCTTTCTGGTCTTCCATTTATTCATCAATTTCAAAGTTGTGTGTTTTCTTCCTGTTCATATCCATCTCCTAACACCAGACGCTGGTTCAAGTCCAAGGTACTGCTGATTCTTCTAGTCAATTTATCTGCTTTTTCTGTTTCTCAAGCATTTTCCTTTGGAATATTGGAAAAGGTTATACCAGCAAAGTCTCTCTAAGAACCTTACCATCTGAAGAATGAGAAGAAGAGCCCCCTTCTGCTAGCTGACTCACTTATTGTTGGATATAATTTCCTCCTCTACCCTGTTCTGCATCAAGAATAGCTTTGATCCTCCAGGAAAAAACACTTTGAAGACAGCTGGATATAGCAACTTGAATATCATACCTGCCTCACAACATTCCCTAATTGCTGGGATAAGTTTGCTTCTCTTCTGCCTGGTGTACAGTGCATAATCATTTTCTACCGACACTCTGTTGTCTTCAATTTTTAATGCTTTTCCCTTTTGCCACAATTTTGGCAGACCAACTCTTTGAAGCTGGTACGATTGCCTCTACTAATATAGGTCATGGCCAGGTGTGGAGCATACACTCAATGTGCCCTTTCAATTAACACATTCTGCTGTGGAACACCAGTCTAGTTGCTTATTTGAGCTATCATACAGTTAATACAGTCTGTTCCTTCCAAGCAACTAGAACCCTACGACCTTTGGAGGCCTTATGACTGCCAGCTTAACTCAGTTACTTCCTCCAATCATATTACACTGTTGTGTTACCCAGTCAGGGTCTGTTAAAAGTATGGAGGAATATGTTAAAAAGTAACACATTAAAAAAGTAATCTATATCACGTAAAAATAGGGAAGTGGAGGGGGGAACAGGGGGCCCAAAGCATCCTTAGGCTAGGGTTCTATTTCACCCAAGCCTGGCCCTGTTGATTGCAGCCAGACATCTAACATGTATTAAGCGGGGTAATGAGATGGTCTATGAATGAAAGTGACTGATCCCATTGGTTTTGATCATATGTAATGGTCTCTGATCTGTTGTAATACAATCCCACCCTATTCTGTTTAGCCCCTCCCATTCAGTTTTTTTTTTTTTTTTTACAGCTTCACTTTGCTATGAAGTCACTTCCTACTATGGACTGCAACTGTCTGCGGCAGTGGGAAATGTGTCCCGTACTTTGTGGCTTACAACTGGGGGTGGAGGGTGGATGCAGACTGAAGGCTTAAATACAGGCCAGCATAGACTGCATGACAATAATGCTCATGCCACTTTGGAAGCATACACTAATGGGATCTCTACTCACACAGAATGGTACCCCATCACTATACAAAAGTTTTTCTAATAAAATAAAAAGCAATGTTTTGGAAGCCTGCAATCGGAGCTTTCATAACATATCATGTAATTCAAGTAAAGTGTTGCAGCTTTCAACACTTTTGCTACATAGCTATTGATATACAAAGAAAGTTTTAGAAATATAATACTCCTTTCGACATTGTTCAGTTCTCTATTATTAAGAAATTCCGAGTTCCTTTTTCTTCAGCATTCATCTGCCTTGGTAGCCTCCACGTCTTCTGTAGGTCACAGTCCTCAACTGTGACACCATAGTCTAGTACCAGTGAAGTAAATGTGCTGTTACATCAATGCTTTGTGAACATACATAGGGAGAAACCGCAGTGCTCTCTGAATGCAGGTAGACAAAAGTCAAGGAAGACCCTTGCTCTGCCCACACAAAGAAAACACACTGACTACAACTCAGATGACTCAAGTTCAAGTAGCAGCTCAAGTACTGGCAGACAGAGGCATAGGGAGGGGGGTTACTAGGCAGGGTTTGCCCCACCCCACCCCACCCTATGGGAGACGGAATGGTGGTTTCTGGGCAGCCACCTATTTCCATGCAAGTGGAGTCTTGCATGACACCAACAGCCATAGCCTGAGGGACATGGGTTTGCTATTTTCAAGCCAGTGATGGTAACCCTCAGGTATGTGTATATGGAAGTACTCATATGTCAGGGGAGGACATAAGAGGTGTCTGTAATGACACAGGTGCCTACATTCAACCAGTGGACGTAAAGTCAAGGTCAAAGAAATGCTTTTGTACAGACTGTTCCCACCATGAAGCAAACCTGTGATCAGAAAAAGGAGGCACTTTGTAGCATCTGGGGACACAAGGTAGAATACAGTGAGCTGGTCTATGGAGGTAGCTAGACAAAGCTGGGTGTTAGGATGTAGAACCCCTCCTGCACCAGGAGCTAACAAGTAGAAGTAGGGGTATAAGCTGCGACACAAAGCACCTCCAAGGCTGCCTAAATGACCCCATTCATATGGTTCACATCCCCATACTGGAGATGGCCAATACAAGGGAAGAAATTGTGTCAAGTTCATCTGTGGGAGTCTTGACGGCTGCCTGGCAGGCACAGGGTGGGGGGAGATCACTTCCTAGAAGATGTTCTCAGTAGTAAGCCATGGAAATAAAAATGCAATACTAACCAACATTGGCAATTGGACATGCTGTGAATACCAATTCAGCAAGAACATATCACCAGTTCTTTAAACTTACATGAGCATTAACATTATTTAGATATGGAGTAAAAATGATATACTTGGTGAATATATTTTCTACTGAATGGATTATGCACATATGATTCTCTAGTTGACCTGCCATTGTAAGTCCTGACTTTTCACAAAGTAACCCTTAAGCTGAAAACTACAGAATTATAAAACTTACAGTTATTCCTCTCAACTTTTGCTACAGGCCCAAATCCTTGTCTTTTATATTCAGTAACACCCAAGATCACTACACCATGGGTAAAAAGGGAATACTCAGATTCTTCAGTGATGGCTTTAGTGTATTTCCATTTCACACTTTTAGCTCCACAGATCTGAGGACTGCAATAACACATCTCATATTTCAACAGGTGCCCCTATATAGTGGGGGTTGAATTCCTTTATCCCCATGCCACTTACTCTGTAACAAACTTCATAAACTATGCAAAAATACATAATTTGTTTCATAATGTAACAGATGTTAACTTTTTAACCATGGCTGAGCTACATATTACATCTGTACTATTACCTGAATTAATAAATAACTTAGATCTTACAGTACAACTCTAAACTGAGCAAAGATGCAAACAACTTAAATGTTTACTTTAGAACTATTTTTTTTAACTTCATATCCACTTTGGTGGGATTACAATATAATACAGTGGTCTCTCATATCTTCATGGCTTTGTCAGTGACAACTGCTTCAAAAATACTACAGTCAAACAGACATTTTTTTCTTCGCAACCTGTCATATGACTACCTCTTACCAGCCTAAACAATTCTATTATCTGAACATCTACTGGAACACATCAAAGAGATGTCAGCTGTTGTGTTTGTTGCAGGGTTAGTGAGAATTTTCTTTCATACGCTCTCTAGGTGCAAATGCAGCCAATGCCACCCTTTAAAGAAACACTTCAACAGTCAGCAGGGTATTCAGACCCTCTATTTCCTGCTATACTCACAACCTGCACTGCTGAGGATTAGCATTTTCAACAAACAAGGTTACATTTATAAACAGCTAACAAGCTTCATCCTGCAGTGCTGGGTTTTTGGTCTTTCATTCTCTTTTTTCCTACTGTCTGAATGAGCAAGCAATTTCACAACACTTTGAAATCACCCTTGAAACACACCTTTTTGCGAGGCAGGCTGAAAAACAGTGAGAAAATGCCAAGTCCCAATCCCTAAACTGCTTTCAATGCATACGGTAGGATAATGTTTTTAATAAAATTCTGTTTGAACTCAAATTATATGACAACAAACCTTGACAGTTATAAGGAAAATATAAAGACAAATGTACATGAAATAAAATGAATATAACAATTTAAATGATATATTCAGTAAACACAGAAAGAGACATGAACATTAATGTTGTACTGTATCAGTCCTCTCCCAAAGGTTAGGTAGAATGATTCAGAAGGCAGTGCAATAGGTTTGCGATTACTCAAATCCACTTCTTTGGCAAAGCTGTGCAAACAAATCTTCACAGACTTTTGAAAAAAAAAAGCGTGGCTTCCACATCCTGTATACTACAGGACTCATCTGTACTGCTGCCATAGACACTGGCTCGCTACACTGCACAACCACCAGCTTGCTGTACCAACAAGAGCAGTGTGCCACCAAAGCACAGGTACTCTTGAGGGGCCTGAAATTTCTATTTCCTCACCCATCTGATTCTGTCCCACAGTCTCTCACTAGTGAGGCTTAGGCACATGTCCATCGACGTAGAAGTTCCTAGTAATTTTGGGCAACTGCAATTCAATTCCATCTAATTCTTTGGTAAGAATGATCTGGCAGCCCAACCGGGAATTTTCTTGTAGCAATGGTGCCATATCCAACATATCTTCTTCTCTAAAAGAAAAAAAAATGCCATACAGGCAATCAGGTGTAAAACAATATGCTGCTTTGCTAGCATTGTAACTGTTACACACTATTAACTTCCTTCCTAGCCAGTTGGAATCAAAGCTACTACAATATTTAACCATCAGTTCACTCTAAGGTTTTTCTTTTTATCCAGCTTTTATTAGCATTTTTGACAGCAAACATTAGTAAAGCCAATTATCAAATGCAGTTAATAAAACAAATTTTTACTTATAATCTGACGCATATGTTTAAGTCTTAGTAACTGGTGAATGACTAATCTTCAGGTTACTGCAACTCTGTGTAATTCACACCTGTTTTTGGCATAATGGTTCAAATTCATGCCCATAGAAGTCACATGCCAGAGTAACTTAGTGCTTTTATAAAATGCGAGGTAAACTATAACAGATGACATCTGCTTTCTGCTGTTACACTGTGAAGTGCCTTGTCACTGGCACAGCATAGTATACTAGCTATAGAAACAAGCTGTATGGTAAAGACAATGGCCAACTACAGAAGTCAGTTGAATAAAGCCAATTAACTATTGCGAAGTTTCTAGTCAGATTGGAAATGTTACTGTCCATATCTTCTGTTAGGACAAAAGAACATGGGAATATGTCCACCTGAAATCAAATTCTTCAAACCCAGCATAACTCAAAAGTAACCTGAACACTCTTGTCAAAAAAGAGCCAATTGTGAACGTTTCAGATGCTTAAGCAGGCATAAACACATATATTTAAATGGCAGCAATCTAAATTTCCCTTCACTTAGCAGGGTGGTGCTCTGACTAATAAAAATTAAGATTACTCTTGACTGTGAATAAACCGCCTAATGTATTCGTATTACATTCCTTTAATCAATATGGCACTGACTGCATAGTCATAATGTTGTAGGTCACCTACATTACAAGGTGCATATTCCTATGTACAATCTTTTTAATGCACTGTCCATTTGTCCTGTATTATACTTAGTTCTGACTCCCAATCTCTATACTTAAAGATCACTGCACATAGTGGTTAAAATAGGTATACAGGGTACCCGACTTAATTTCAACTGTGAAATGAACTTTTGTAAGTTAACTGCAGAGATTAAGCCTTGATATCATCTTCAATATAGGAAAAATCTATTATGACATTTTTACACATTATCTTACAAGCTTAAGAAAGACAATTAGCTACACTAGAACTCTGGCCTTTAAACTCTGAGAGGTAAGGGAAATACCATGTACTCATCCTAGAGTTTAAATTTTATACCATATATTTGCGTATAAATATTTTAAATCTTACTTGAAGATAAGTGTTCTGCTGCCAAACTTGCACCTCAATAAAACTGCAGACAACTTCGACACAAAGAGAGAAATAGCAAAAGTATGAACAGACACTTCCATAATTTTTTTCCCAGGGGAAAAAAATTTGCTCAGCCGACAAAAACGAAAACAAACTGTCAAAACCTACCACCTAACTAAATATACCAACTCCAAGATCGCTCTACAGTGGAGAAAAGGGCAAATTCTTGATAATAGCCAAGTGATTTTTTTTCCCCCTGAGAAAAAATTTGTGGGGGTGGCTGTTCGTACTTTTGCTATTTCACTCTATGTGCTGATGTTGTGCTATTCGGCTATTTGGAGTTTTGATTTGGTAATACAGACCCAGTATACACAGCATGCATAATCGCAAAAACAAACTTTAGCACTTTAGCTGCTATATGACTTCTACTAACTACGTATTTATTGGTTCACATCTCCTAAGAACAAACTCTGCAAAAACTGACTAAATAAACGCTATAGTTAAATGTAACACCCCTTTTATATACACGCACATTTTATATATATATATATATATATATATATATATATATATATATATATATATATATATATATATACTTCCCTTGGAATCTAGTGCAAAACTGATCTTTTTGCAGTGCTAAGCTTTTGCCTTTGTCTACGGCTCAGGTTATAGACATTAAGGATTTGTTGTACAACAGCCCACCCATCGACATAAATAAAAACAAGCAGCTGAGCCTCATGGTTCTTAACTAATTAAAGATAAATCAGAGAGAAGCTAAAATATTGCTGTACTCTTTTTAGTGTTAAAATTACTTTTATGCCACTGTCCATCATCTTCTCCACTGACATCAAATGGCAGTGAGAATCCTCAACACAATCTGCCGTGCTTGTCTAACAGTTACTCATGCTCAGAGTCATAATTTGAATGGTGTATTTCAAGACTTCTACACTGCATAAAGAAAACCACAAGTTGCCAAGTGGGAAGATGAGAAGCGTTCAAGAAATTTCCTGTCCCGAGTCTCTGAAATTGTCTATCCCATCTTAATAATCAAGAAGGCAATGTATACTCATACAAGTTTACAACAAAGACTGCCTGCCGGCAAACTCCATCTGTAAAGTTGCAAGTGAGGACAAGCCCAGGTTTAGTGCTGCCATTGTAAAAAAGATCAGGGCTTGGAGGATGGATTGAGTTGTACTTAGTAATGCAATATTCATTGTGATATAAAATTTCATTAGCAGACATTTTAGAAGTATGCACCAAAAAATGGACAGGAAAAAAAAAAGAAAACTGGCAGATGACCTTTAATCATCACACAAGTGGGATGTTTTCTAAATGTGAACAAACTGTGCTCTTAAACAAGTACACAATTTGACACCACAAGGAGGGCTGTGAGGAAGCACATATTCACAAAAATGATGAGGGCTACTGCAAAAGGTTTCCAGTGGAAACAGAAGAAAGAGTACACAGATGGCATAAAATGGGGAGTATCTCAATATAAGCATTGCAATAGATTAGGTATGGTCGCTGAGAATACTGCAGGACAAAGAAATGTCAGGCAAAATGGATGAGCAAGGCAGAGAAGTGGGCAAATTACAACAGAAAAGTAGCCCTCATCTTTCCTGGATTCTTTTAACATTTTACTACTGCATCACTACACTTAACATGCAAGACATTAGAAAGCTAGTACAGTGTGGTCCACTTAACATTTGTGTGGCCTACCTCTCTTCAGGCATGGGAAGTTTTTCAAGGTACTCCTCTTTCACGTACACATGGCAGGTAGAACATGCAAGTGAAGCATCGCAGGCTCCTGTTAGACAAAGAATCATATGAACACTTAATGGAAGCCAAATGGACACTTAATTACACAGTCGTCATCATCCCATTGAACAAGAACTAGCTGATAAGTGTAGAAACCACACAAATCTGGCTGAAACGTATTAAAGAAGGGACTGATTCTAAACTAAAGCTGCCCCCTCAACAGAAAAAAAAAAAACATCTTCCTAATGCCCATAGAAGCCTGTACACTGCAAAATAACAGACTAAGAAAAAAAAATACCAGCTGTAACATTTTTCACATCTGTGAAAGAAAGAAAGGAGAAAAAGATGCAATCAACATTTTACAATAAATGCAAAATGTGCTAGGACTTCATCTCTGGACCACTTTAAAATTTAAATGTTTAGGAGGTCACCTGTAAACCTTCTGGCATCATTCAGCTAAACTGGCTTTCTTCTGTATGCCATATGCTTAACAGCAACAATGTTTCTCATTCAGAACAGAATCAGCCTCCCTCAAGGTCACGCTGAAACACAAGCCCAGATCCCCAACAAGGAGCATAATCCAAGTGTATCTATTCTTCATATAAACTCCTGTCCATAGGTGTTCATTTTAAATGTTAAGTAAGCAGCCAAATGGGAGTGAATAATATTACTTGACTAAGTGCAAAGAGCACCTGTCCATAGACACTGAAAATAATACACCCTCTCCCTAAAATCTTGTGCAAACTATCCTACTACATCTACAGCAAATACACAGAGTGATATTTTTAGAGCAAATTTAAAAAGATTTTAAAAAATTGCAGTGGCAAGCTACCCTGCACTCTCACACACTCAACTAATGACATATCTGAACTCTGAGATCACACAACCACAGGGAAAGGGCAAATTCTCAGATGCCAATGTACAGTTATCTCACCAGCTGGCTAAAAAGTAAAGTGTTTGCTCTTACACACTGCAACCCAATATAGACACTGCTTCACAGCACATTTCATCCACACATCTGGACATACGTCATATCAAAATACACAAGCAACTCTGAGCATACCAAAGTATGTCTGGGTGCTATAAAACAAGTCTCTCATACAGTACATCTGGTATGCCATAGAACAGAGCACCAAAGCCCTGTACAATTCATAAATCATTGTACACCTTACCCATTGTGCAGCCATGGCACTCTGTGCATGGAGTACAAATGCAATACCCCTCCCCCATTGTATGTGATTCACAGCCAACATTCATGTAATGGCTGGTCCCAGTAGAATAACCTATGGGACTCCAGCTGCACAGCATCCAGTGATTTTGCACTTGACACAGACCCCTTCCCTGACCATATGGTCCTTAGCAGCAAACTAAGCTAAGCAACATTTCAGTGCTAATAATAATAATAATAATAATAATAATAATAATAAACTGCTTTGCATAGTAGGCAAAAAACTACTGGCATTGAACTCCCGTTTGCAGGCAAACATGCTTTCACTACCGTGTGTGTCTTACCCCCTACTCTAAACATTGATACTAGAGAACTCCCATCATCGACCAGTTTCCGAATTGCCATAATGACCATACCTTTGTTGTTATGCCTAATGACTACAACAATCTTTGTGAATCACAGTCAAGCATGACACTGCAGAAGGAAAACCAGTTTAGTAAGGATCACAAAGTGGCTGCACACTGAGTAGCAGCTTAATTTCAGCCCTCCCAATGTGACAACAGAAACTCATAAAATAGGCCAGTGAATTAGTCTTTCTGTAAATTTCAGTAGCTGGCTAGTACGTGTACTGCCTGGATGCCATCAAAAAAGAAATTCAGACAACCTTAAAGAAAATCAATCACAAAAGGTGATGAGAAAACATCGGCTAGGAAGAATCCTGCAGCTGTTCAACAAAAAACAGTTCAAGCTCCAGCTTTGGTACAAGACATGACTTCCAGTAATCTAGAGGAAAAAAATAAGTCAAATGTGCTCAGAGCTAATTAAAATAAAACATTGGAGGAGTATATCAACTCAAATAACAAAAGGCTGGAAAAAAATGGAAGAAGCTTTAAATACATTCAGATGAGCTAATAAAACTGCAAAAATAAGAAGTCAAAATGAAGAAAAGGCTGGCTTAGTATAAGACTGCTCAAAATATATATATGTTTAAAAAAACAGTATAATTAGAGCACATAGGGAAAACCAGAGATTTTCTGCTGTAACAGAGTAACTGGAAGGGACAGACTGTATTAATTTTAAGAAAGCACAAATAAGCAACTGGACTGGTATTCCACAGCAGGAGTTGTGAGTTGAAAGGGCACATTGTGTGTATGCTCCAAACCTGGCTATGAGAAAGCAACCTAGACCTTTAATAGTAAAGATGCAATCCTACCAGCAGAAAGAGTTGATTTTGACAAAACTGTAGCAGAAGGGCAAAGTACTAAAAGTGGCAGACAGAGTGTTTGTGGAAAATGATCAATCACTGCATCAAGTGGAACAGGAGTACATTTATTCCAGTGATCAGGGAATGTCCAGAAGCAGGTGTGAGATTCAAGCTGCTGTAGCTAGGTATTTTGAGAATGTTTTTTACTGGAGGATCAAAATCATTTTTTGATACAGAACATGCTAAGGAGGAAATTAAAAAGTCTGTTAAAACAGAGCTATCAAACAGAAGTGGATTCTGCGTCTTATTCTTCTGATAACGAAGCCCATACAGAGACTTTGCCACTGAAACCTTTTCCAATGTTGCAAAGGAGAATGCTTCAGAGACATAAAAAGGGCACAAGAGTTGACTAGAAAAATCAGAAGTACACTGGAAATGAGTCAGAGATTGGATATGGGAAGTGGAGATCAACAGGATAAAAACCAGCAACTCAGAAATTGATGAATAAATGTGGGATGACAAAGTATAAATTACATTTGTGAAATATGAAAAACTGGAAATACTGGACTTTTTTTTTTACTTTGTCAAACTTGTAGGGGACTCCAAAGCATATGCCCTATTTCATGTAATTAATGTTTAAAAGTACGTTAAGGAGAGGGGAAGAGGACAGAAAGAGGTAACTAAGTAAAACAACTTTTGTTCTTAGCATTTTTTTTACAATACAGGACATATACTGCATGCTGTAAAGAAAAGCCTTTTCAGTCATTTTTGTGTGTAATAAGGTTACTAAAGTAAACAGGTGCCCCCTATTTTTCCTCTCTTTTCTTTCTTTTTTCCTGTTCAATTTCAAGAAACGTAGGCACTGCAATATAAGGAGAACAAAGCCCTGATAAAAGAGCATGACATAAATAAATATAATACTCTTTTTTGCATAGGGAAAGGACTGGATTAAGACCCTTGGCTTGATTAATAAGTTTTAAGGGGAAGCAAATAAATAAATAAAAGAACACTGAATGTAATGTAAAGGCTTCCTCTAGCAAATAAATGCTCATAGTGCAATATGAACAGTTTGTAATGGAAGGCAACTGTGTATCTGTTATGTTCCTATGGAGACCATCTGATAAGGGGCCAATAACGCAGAATACTTTCTTGTCAATGGCTAGAAAATAATGTTTTCTGAAAGCATTCAAGTTGTTTTTACATCTGGGAGAGGAATAAAGACAAGACAAAAGGAGGCAGGACTTAGTGGAAGCAGCAGCACAGGCTGTACCCATGCATCTTTGTATGGATAACCTTTATTATAAACGTTAATATAAGCCTGTGAGTGTGTTCTCAATCTGGGACAATTGTTCCTATTAGGAGAGTTAAACTTCATTATTTAAATATGTAGTTTTGTGTATTAGTATTATATTGATAGGTTTTGGGGTGTTCTGGGAATGAGTGTATCTTTTTTGTTTGAGAGTTTTCATTAAAGTGAAAAGTCTTGTAAGATGTGACAGGTTCAAATGGATATGCCAAACAGTGTATACATGTAACACAAAAGCTGAAATTAGACACTTTAAAATAAGCTCTTATACATAACACAAAGGAATAACAACAACAGTGCTTTCCATATTATCTTTAAATGTGAATGGTCACGTATACACACAAAAAGAAAGAGTACTGAACTATATTAAAAATGCAGAGTACAAACAGCTATGCTACAGGAGACACATTTGGAAAGAAATGAGCATGTGAATTTGATAAAGAAAGGAATTCAGGATGGTTATTCAGTGGAATATCTAGGACAAAGTAAAAACATAGTACTTATATTAATTAGAAGATGAACTCCAATAGTAATAGAAGAGGGGAAAAAAGCTAATAATAGTAGATTTGTAGTACTAAAGGGCTACTGGCTAGGGTGGATGATTATGCCAGCACGTACTTATATATTCCACCTAAAATCTCTACACTGGATCTTAAGAAAATTCTAGGAGAAATAATCAGCTTTCAGCAGAGAATATTACTTTTAAGTGGGGAATGGAATTTGATTTGCAACAGTGAGGATGTACTGGGGGCCGAAAAGGGAAAATATAACAAAATAGGGTGGATATTTGAAGACATACATGAAAATATTTGGTATGGAAGATGTTAATTCAGTAGTAGGTGTTCAGAGAAAATTTACATATTTTCCCCAAGATACAAAAACTGGACTAGATGGAGAATGTATTTCACAGGAACATGTGCATTTAACTGAAATTTCTGATACGTATCCAGTAACTATTTTGGATCACGCACTAATATTTATTAAAATAAAATAAAAATGCAGGGTAATGAAATAAAAATGTGAGACACTGGTGCTTCCCCACCTATCTGTTAAAAAGGGAGGAATCTGAGGAATAGGATGTGGAAATTATTCAGGACTTAGAGAAGATGGAAATTTATTCTGAAAATATAGTTATGGAGTGGGATAAAATTAAAGTGGAGTTTAAAAATAGGGTGGAAATAAAAGAAAAATATATGGTTAAGAAGAAACACAAATTATTTAGAGGTACTGACAAAAGGTTAAAGTATTGCAGAATGGGGGAATCTCACAGAACAAAAAGAGGTACAATTGCAGAGTGGTAAAGAAAAGTACAGTTGTGTAAATGTAGATGTTCGAGTGTATTCACTGTTGCAGTCATCACCTGTGGGTTATCCCTGCTGTGGTAGCCCTCAGCTGGCCCGAATACCAGAGTCAATGTTTTTCTGCGTCAGCTGCTGTCGCATGCTGCCTGACATCAGGTCGTCAGTGCTATGAATGAGAGAAGCCAACGCCATTACATCAGTTTTTCTTGCCCTAACCCGTCAGAGGCCCAAGTAAATATAGTAAAGTGGTCCTGGTGGCTAAAAGCCACCTTTTGAAACTTATGTCTCCCTAAAAAAAGAAGATACAAGGGGGAAGGAGGGTGGGAAACCAGGACTGCAACAGTGAATACACTTGAACATCTACATTTATGGAAAGTGTACACACCTGTACTATGTTCTTCGTGTTTCACTGTTGCAGTCATCACCTGTGGGAGGATTCCCAAAGCTGAGGATAGGGGTGGCAGGCTTAGTAAGATACCTAGGAATGGGTCAGCATGCCCTGCAGAACTGCAGAGGCAAACCCTGCCCTAGCCTTAGAAAACAGAGGTAGGTGGTAATGCTTGGTAAAGATATGGACAAAAGTCGAGGTGGCAGCTTCCAGGATGTCACTGGTTGGAACTCCTCTGAGGAATGCTGTGGAACTGGAGGCTGCCCTAGTGGAATGGGTTCTAATAGACTGGGGGGGGGGGTTCCATGCAATCTGGAACAGAAATGGATACAGTGTGATATCCATTTGGAAATTATTTGTTTGGAAATGGGCTTCCCCTCTGCCCCTGGGGCAAAGCTGACAAGTAGTTGGTCCATTTTCCTGAAGGGTTTGGTATGGTCTAGATAGTATCTGAGCTGTCTGTGCACATCTAGTGCAGAATTCTCTCCCCCTTGTTTTGAGGGTTAGGAAAGAAGGTGGGTAGATGTATGGCCTGATTGACAATAACATTAGATACCACCTTGGGCATTAAGGATGGATTAGTCATCAAGGAGACCCTGTATGTATGCAAGATGATGAAGGGCTCAATGGCCATCAGTGCCTGAAGTTCTGAAACTCTCCTGGCTGAGGTGATAGCTGGGAGAAAAGCAGTCTTCCAGGAGAGGAATCTTAGTTCTGCTGAAGCAGCTGTTTCGAAGGGTGGTAAAGAAAGTTTTTCCAAAACATAATTCAGGTCCAAGGCTGGACTGGGTGGCCGCCTGGGAGGTCTGATATTAGAAGCTCCTCTGAGGAATTGTTTAATCAAAGGATGGGAGAACAGGGGCTGTTTTGGATCAAAATGAGTGGAGATGGCTGATGTGTGAATTTTAAGGAGAAGGAGAGGCCACTATTAAGTAGCTCCGCTAGGTAGTCCAAGATAAGAGGGATGGAAGGTTGTGAGGTACTGCCCCCTCTGGACTGACTCCAGGAGCAAAATCTTTTCCATTTTCCTGCATAAGATTTTCCGGCGCTGGGCCTTCTGGCCTCTGTGGTAAAGTCTAGGACCTGTTTGCTTAACAGGGGCCCCTTGCTTGCCTTTAGAGTATTAGCCATGCTGATAGTTTGAGAATCTGGAAGTTTGGGTGCAGCACTCCCCCGCCCCTACCTGAATTAAGAGGTCTGAGATCAGGGGAAACTGACTGGGAGGCTGTAAGGTCAGGCTGGGCAGTAAAGGGTACCAATGTTGTCTGGGCCATTCTGGAGCAATGAGTATGGTTTTGGTCTCTCCTCCCTTATTTTGATCAGCACCTTTGGAATAAGAGGCAGAGGAGGGAATGCTTACACAAAGAGGGTATTCCAGGGGAAGGTCAATACATTCACCTTCCACGCTAGGTGGTGATACTCCCTGGTACAGAATTTTTTTCAGCTGATGGTTGAGGTGTGAAGCAGAGAGATCCACCTCTGGAGTCCCCGACTCCTGAGCGATCTGTAAAAAGATTTTTCTGTGGAGCTGCCATTCATGTGGGTCCAGTATGTTTCTACACAAGTGGTCTGCCAGGGTGTTGTTGATCCCTGGTAGGTACTGGGCTATCAGGTGTAGTCCCATGGAAGAGGCCATCAGCCATAGGTTCATGGCTAGCCTGCACAGAGTGTAAGATTGGGTCCCTCCCGGTTTTGTTGATGTACCACATTACTGTGGCATTGTCAGTTTTGATAAGGAGAACCCCAGGCTTGAGATGGGGTTTGAAGGAAGTCAGAGCCTTTTATACTGCCATCATTTCCTTCAGGTTGATGTGTAAGGGAAGGTGCTGTGCATCCCAAAGACCATGGGTGCACCTGCCTTCTAGGTGAGCGCCCCAAGCTGTCTTTGAGGCATCGGTGGTAATGGCCTGCCCGGTTGGGCAAAGGGTGAAGGAAAGGCCTTGTTATGAGCACAGGCCCTTGCCCACCAGAGAAACTTGGCCTTTATACAGGGGATCAGAGGGAGGGAGGTCTCTAGAGGCTGAGAGTGCTGACAGCAAAGGTTCTTTGGGTACCACTGAAGTTTTCTCCTGTGAAGTCTGGCCAGAGGAATTAGAAGGATGCAAGATGCCATGTACCCCAAGGCTTGGAGGAACTTCCTGGCAGTGAGGTGAGTTTTGGAAGCCAGGTGGGTGAAAAAGAGAGGCAAGAAGCTCTGCTTTTCTGGGGATAGGAAAGCCATTTGAGATGCTGTGTCCAGCAGTGCTCCCAAGAAAATGATCTTCCTAGAGGGCATTTACTTTGATTTCTTCTCGTTGATGGTGTACCCTAAGGACGTTAGCAGGGTTTTGACAAGGAGGAGGTCCTTGAGGAGCTTTTCTTTGCAGTCTGCCTGAATGAGGCAGTCATCCAGATAAGCATACATTTGTATATTTTTCTGCCTGCAGAAGGCTACGGCTTAGCCCCTAAGCATCTGGTGAATACCCTGGGAGCAGGAGATAAGCCAAAGGGTAGTGCAGAGAACTTAGTGTTGTGAGCCTGCTCTGAAGTGAAGGAATTTCCTGCAGGATTCCCTTATGGGGATGTAGAGGTAGGCATCTTTTAGATCTAGGGTTACTAGCCAGGCATTTTTTGTTAGCATAGGCAGCAGCTGCTGTAAGGTTAGCATTTTGAATTTGGGGACCACCAGGAAGGTGTTCAGAATGGATAGTTCCAGGATGGAGTGCCAGTGCCCTCTTTTCTGGGAACCGGGAATAGTCTGGAATAAAAGCCTTTGCCTGTTTGATCTGAGGGGACAGGTTCTACCGCCCCTTGGGATATGAGAGTTTTGACTTGTTTCAATGCCTCTGCCCACTGATTTGGAGGTAAGTCTAGGTACCCCCTTAGATTTGGGAGTTCGTTGAAGGAGAATTTGTATCCCTGAAAAATAATCTTTAAGACCCATTGGTCCTTTGTTACACAGAGCCAATTTTCTTTGCAGAGGGAGAGCTTTCCTCCTAGTTTTTGGTGAGCAAAAGGAGGGCAGAGGGGGGAGAGGGAGTCATTGAGAATTTTTGCCATAGAGGGATAGCTTAGAACTCACTGCCTTTGGAGTGGGAATGGTCCACTGTTTGGTTCTCTGCTGTCCCTGGGGTGGGAGTCTGGGTGGTTAGTCCTGCGGGGATTACCTTGCCCCTGTCTACTAGGTGCAGGAAATGACCAGTGTTTTAAGGGAAAATTCCTGCTGAACCTAGGAGGTTGTACCTGCATCTTTTACTGTTTACATATATTTTGCTTTATCTTTCATCTTTTTAAGCACCTCTCCTGCTTTTTCTCCAAACAAGCGGCCCTTATCCAAGGGTGCATCTAGTAATTGAAATATGACATGATCAGGGAGAGGTTGTTCCTTCAACCATGCATGTCTCCTAATGACAGATCATGACACTGCTGCCCTGCTAGAGGCTTCTAGGGCTTCATATCCACAGCATAATGAGTGTTTAGCCACTTGACAAGTAGAGTGCAGTAAATCTGCTAATTGGCATAGTCAGGAAAGTTAGAGATTTTTTATTTTAACAGTTCCAAAGTGTGTTGTTGATATTTTAACATGTGGAACTGACAGTTGAGAGCTCTAATAGCCAAGGTTGCAGAGGTGTATACTTTTTTACCCCATCTGTCCAGAGCTCTGGAGTCCTTGTCAGAAGGAGTAGGATTTTTTGTAGAACTAGCCTTAACTCCTTTTGGTCCCTGTGTAATGACCTCTGGGTATGCAGCAGGATTTCTGTACAGGTATTTGTGAGAATCTGATACTCTGTAATACCTGTCAGGTTTTCCAGGGCCAGGTGGAAGGGCGTCAGGAGTTAAACTTTCCTGGGAGACATCCTCAACCACCTCTAAGATAGGAGGGATGGCCAAGGGTCTGTGCTGGGGCAGGCCTAGAAACTCTCAGTCTTTTCTTAGACAGACGGAAGTCCTGGGATTCCCAGTGGAAATGTTCCCTGAGGGTATGAAGGGTTTCCCCAAAGGAAAGATCTTCTAGTGGGGAGGCAGAGGGAATGGATTCCTCTGCATCTGAATCCTCATAAGCAGTCAGAGGTTGTTCCTCTTCAAACTCTGAATAATCAGATTCCTCAGAATCCTGTTCTGTAAGTATATCAGGAGAAAGGTCTCTTTTCCTTTTAGAAGTTGTGGCCTGACTACCCCTGATAAGGGAGATGAGATCCTCTGCCACTTTAAGCATTTGAGAAGGAGGAGCAAGAGTAACATGGTGGCTAGAAGTAGTTTTCCTAGGAACGGCCTTGCCTCTAGGCCTAAGTGAATCCATCTGTCTGAGAGGAACAGCAGTCGGAAGAGAAGACTTTTTTTGCCTGGAATCGGTAATGTGAAAGGCCTCCTCGGAAGACTGTGACTACGTCGCTGCTCCAGACCCAGCTGAGGTAGAGACAACCAAAAGGATCGGAAGACGAAGACTTCTGCAGCATACCAGACTCTGAAAGGGTCTCGGTAGAGGCCTGTGGAGGTACTGAATCGGGCATAAGGGGCTGCGAAAGCACCTCACTGAATTCCAGAGAACTAATAACCTGCTTAGCGGTAGCATCATCGGAAGGCTTGGCCTTGTGTGGTCTGTCTCTACCTTTATCCTTACGTTTCTTCAGAATGTCTACGGAAGGTTGGCTGACTGATGCCATTCTGTAATACGAAGACGGAAGATGAAAACCCCTGGCTACAATAAGAGCTCTACGACAAATGGTTCTCGCATTAAAGAGGGCACAGAACCGGCAATGGGGGACAGATGTTGTGATCTGGGCCTAAACAAGTGACCCAGTATAAGTGGAAGTCTCGGTGTGGTATTTGCTTTCCACGCCCAAGACAACTGTTAACTTTTTCGGACATTGGTTAGTGCAAGAAAAAAAGGGTCCCTAACAGGGTACATAGCTTTAGACGTAAATCAAAAGTCTTGTAGCGACCAACTGGCACACTTGCGAACTGCTTCTGCTACAGGCTCCACAGCAAGAAAGACTGATGTAATGGCTCTCCTTTATAGCACTGACAACCTGATGTCAGGCAGCATGTGACAGCAGCCGAAGCAGAAAACCACTGACTCTGGTATTCGAGCCGGTCGAGGGCTACCACAGCAGGGATAACCCACAGGTAATGACTGCAATAATGAAACACGAAGAACATCTAAGGGACTACCTTGATAATATGCAGGAGTTTAGAAAGAGTGCTGTTAAGCTACTATTTTTAGGTAACGCCAAAAAATTCAAATTTTTAGCACAATGGCTCAGGCAGCAGAAAGAAGAAAGGGTTCTTGCTAAGCTTACAGAACCTAGAAGAAGGAAAATAACCAGAGATCCTATAGCGATGCTATAAACATTTTGGAATTTTTATTAAAAACTGTATAAAGCAAAATAAAAATGTGGTCATCAAAGAGTACAAATGTAAATGCTTATGGAGGAATTAAATATGCCAAGACTACAGGTAGATGATGCTCAATTATTAACAGTTAGGAGAGAAGATGAAAATGGTGATGTAAAACCAATATGCAAAGGGTGTTCCTGTGGAAATTTGGAAGCTAGGAGGGAAGAAAGTGATAAAGATCTGGAAGGTTTTACCAATATGTTATAAGGAGGAGGAGAAGCACCAACATCCTGGAAGAAAGCAGTGGTGGCTGTAATACCTAAAGAAGTTAATGACCCATCAGATCCAACTTTATATATGCCCATTTCAATTCTAAACCATGACTATAAAATGTTTATGTATATAATGGCTAAAAGAATGGCAAAGAAGATGATGCCAAAACTGATAGATATGGATCAGTGTGGTTTTGTGGAGGGAAGGCAAATATTTGACATTAATAGAGCAATGATGATCCAGAGAGAAGCAAAATTTAAGTAAATACCAGGATTGTTGACAGGTTTTGGTGCAGAGAACACATTCAACAGAGTGGAGTGGAATTTCATGAGCAGAGCAATGGAAGCACTTACATTCCCTGATAAAGTTTTTTATGAGGTTATATGAGGGATCAGAGGTGAAAAAGTATGTGGAGGGGTTCTCTCTGATAAGTTGTTTGCGCACACGAACCAGGCAGGGGCGTCCTCTTTCCCCACTATTTCCGTTATATTTTGAATCACTGGTAAAGAAAATAAGGGACTCAGAAATTCAAGATTATAATTAGTACAGTAGTCAAGAAAAGTTAGCTTTATTTGCAGATGATATTTTTACCTGATAAAACCAGAAAAGGATATTTCAGTGCTGACCAATAATCCAAAATAGTGCCATGCAGTAACAGGACCCGGAACTCACTGACAAAAATATAATAAGTAAAACCACCTTTAATGGATGAAAAACCATGAACAGTACTTTAAAAACAAGCACTTTTGCTCGGTCAATACCGAGCTTCTTCAAAGTCAAACAGTTCTGTGTTGAATTAACCTAGATTAAATAATGTGTCGGAGAGTCACATGACTCGTTCCAATTAAATTAAACCAGTCTATAAGTCATTACAAGGTAAAAATACCCGTTTAAAAACATATTGCAGTGCTGTGGAACTTTCTTAGTCAGTTTCAGATCTTTTCTGGATACAAAATTAACGAAGATAAAACAAAGGCAATACCTGTAAACTATGTACCCACACATGAATTGGTTCAGCAACACCCACATTTATGGGGACATCATAAAATTAAGTACTTAGGAGTTTGGATTAAAAAGGATTCTGTTATGGTAACTAAGGATATGTGGGAAGAGTCTAAACAAAAGATAATACAAAAACTGAGAAAATGGAAGCTCTTTTTCATGGATACCAAAGAAAAAGTTGTGGATAGCAATTAATAAAGATTTGAAGGATTTGATTTGGGAGGGGAAGAGGGCAAGGGTCAAGTGGGATAAGATCCTTCCAACAGAACAAGGTAATTTGGGATTACCTCATTTGAAGGGGTATTTCAGAGCTACACAGTAAAGGCTCATATACTTCGCACAAGCAGAAAGTTGTAGTTCAAATTGGAAAGGGATGAGGATAAAGTGAGGGGAAGTTGAAGAAACAAGAAGACTGAGATTGCGGATGCAGATCCTTAACAGGAATAACACTAACCATACAGAAGATTATATTTATAAAGGAGAAGAAAGTATTCTAAGAACTAAGCCAGCTTGAATACAGACAAAGGAGATTCTGACAATAGTGATGACTGCAATTAGGGAAACACAGAATAGGCAAGAGGAGGTTGAAATTTACTGGAGAAAACTGGCAACGGAACTGAGGTATTGGCAGCAAATAATTAGAAAGGGAAAGGTAACATAATGGGAAGAGGCCAAGAATTCATATGGACTTCCCTATTAAGGATTGATATCACAGTATAGGCAAAGAGAAAGAAATAGTATGGGGGGATCCTAAGCAAAAGACCAGCACCGGTACAGTTTTTTAGTAGGGGATAATTAGTATGGCATATAAAATACTGCACGATAACTACAGGAACCAATCACAGATAGTTAGAAAAGATTGGGAAGAGAGATTGGATAAGTAATTCACAATGGGGGAATATATATATGGCTTCCAAATATGCAACAAAGTCTAGAAGATTTAGGATCTTTGCTTGGAAGTGTTTGCATATGTATTTGTATACCCCAAGCAGACTCCAAATAATTTTTCCCTTAGGTAGATTGCAAATGTTGAAGGTGTGATAGGGAAGAAACAGGTAACTGGGAACATATTTTTGGGAGTTGGCAGACTATCATTTCCTGTAAACTACTCTATCAGAAATACTTGGTGAGCAAATTAGGGTATTTTTGAGCTGTAATACAGAATCGCTGAGATTAATTCTGGTGGCTGCCAAAAAGCAGTTACTAGAAAATAGAAACCAAAGTCTAAACCAACCATTCTAGATGTAGTGAATATAGTAACAGAGTTATAACAACGGAAGTGGGATCTTTAGAAAAGGATAGGAGCAAATTACATAGAAAAAATGGGAATTGTGGGAATAATACATGCAGAATGTTTTGGAAGAGAAATGAAGTTTAAGGGAAGGCAGGAATTGAATGAGCTACATAACATTTGGCTAACAATGATGGACAGTATAAGTGATGTATAATGTTTGCAAATGAAAATGTCAAAATGGTTTGTTTTCATTTATATAAATATATGACTGCCTATATCATTAGTAATCATTTATTAAAGATTCTTGTTAAAAAAAAAAAAAAAAAAAACTAAAGAACTATGTACATTAACTTGTGATATTGTCCAGGGAGTGTCAGCAAAAATATTCCAAACAGAAAGATGATTAACAAGGTAAAATGACTGTCGACATGGTCTTTAGAGGTTTTTTTGACAAAGGAGGAAAGCACAAGGCAATGTTGGTAGGGAAAACTAAAGAACTGAATGCAGAGTTTCAGAACAGCTGAGGACACACATTTAAAATCTGCAGTCCAAAGAACTGGAAGAAGATATCACAATGGAAAAGGCAAGAACTTTCTTTCAAGAAGATTGGTGATACTTAAGGAAGCTCCTGGGATTACACTAAAACTGGTCTCTCCAGATCAGTGCTCTACATTAGTCATGAAATTCAAACAGACAAAAAAAAAGCTGCAGAAAGTGATAAAACTCCGGCTTAAATGCATAAAATCTACAAAATGATGCTGTTAAAGTGTTCATGGCTTCTTACTAGACTGATTTGTGAAGATCTTAAAGCATAACCTGACCTTACATTCCCACCGTCGATTTAGCCCTTATATTTTGCATACAACTAACTAGAGATATCCCAAATGAGGATATAATAGGACATTTACATATTTCCTCTATACATGATGGACAGGGGTACTAAAATTGGGAGGGGTTACTGTAACCTATCCATTCCTTAAAATGACATCTGAATAGTGTAAGAGAAGTACTTTGCTTTATGTTGAGTGGAAGACAGTTCCATGTAAGAAGTATTCTCTGCAATACAAACCATATCTTTATAACATGTAATATTTATTTTGCAAGACAGTGAGTTCACTTGAGCTGATACTTATAATACCATTAGATATGTGAATGTGTAATGGATCTAACAGAACATGCACTGCTGAAGCTCTAAATGCATGGCAAATGTTGCCTCTCTGTAGCCTGTATGATACTGAGAAAGTACAGTTGTGTACACTTACCATAAATGTAGATGTTCGAGTGTATTCACTGTTGCAGTCATCACATTTTGGTTATCTGCTTGCAGTAGCCCTCAGTCGGCCTGATTAACAAAGTCTTGGGTCCTGCGTCAGTTGCTGTCCCTTCTTCCGTAACGTCAGGTCATCAGGGGTATAAAACATGCAGCTGATGCCATTAAATCAGTTTTTCTTGCCCCAGATGTCAGGTGCCCCTCTAATGGGAAGCAATTAAATCTATAAATATACAAGGTTACACCTCCAAAAAAAAACCAAATACACCAAAAAGCTTTTGAGCATAGTAAAGGAGAGTAGAGGTATAGCCAAAAGAAGTAAGGGGGCTGGAGGGAGGGTAACCAGGACTGCAACAGTGAATATACTCAAACATCTACATTTATGGTAAGTGTACACAACTGTACTATGTTCTTCGTGTTTCACTGTTGCAGTCATCACATTTGGGTAGATTCCCAAAGCTAAGGATGGGAGGAGGAATTTAGATAGCATTAGGACCAGTTATAAGGCCCTGCAAGACTGCAGTGGCAAAGCCAGCTCTGGATTTAGAGAAAATTGGCAGATGGTAATTCTTGGTAAAAGTATGTACAGAACTCCATGTAGCAGCTTCTAGGATGTCCCTAGTAGGGACACCTCTGAGAAAGGCTGTAGAGGTAGATGCAGCCCTGGTTGAGTGGAGTCTGATCCCCTGTGGGATAGGTTTTCCCTGGTGCTTGTAGCAGAAATAAATGCAATGGCCTATCCATTTGCAAATGGTTTGCTTTGAAATAGCCTTCCCCTCTGCCCCTGTAGCAAATGCCACCAGCAGTTGGTCAGATTTTTTTAGAGGTTTAGTCCTGTACAAGTAGAATCTAAGTTGTCTGTGCGCATCTAAGGAGTGCAGTATCCATTCCCCTTTGTTCTGTGGATTAGGAAAGAAGGTTGGCAAATGAATGGACTGATTAAGGGCCACAATGGATACCACCTTGGGCATGAAGGAGGGATTGGTCTTGAGGGACACCCTGTCCGCATGAAAGATGATGGAAAGGCTCAACTGCCATGAGGGCCTGTAATTCAGATACCCTTCTTGCTGAAGTGATTGCTAAAAGGAAAGCTGTTTTCCAAGAAAGGAATTTTAAGTCTGCAGTAGTAGCTGTCTCGAAAGGAGGAAAAATGAGTTTCTCCAATACAAAGTTAAGGTCCCAGGCTGGAGTTGGAGGTCTCTGGTTTTTCCAGCTGAAGGACAGAGCATCCACTTTCCAAGCTTGTTTGTGGGGAGTCCTTGTGCAAAATTTGTCCAATTGATAGTTCTGGGTGGAGGCAAACAGTTTTATATCTGGGCTCCCCCATTTGCTTGTCAACATGTTGAAAATCCTTGGTTCCATTTTCCATTCGTGTGGGTCCATGAGGTTTCTACTTAATTCGTCTGCAAGTGTATTTAGTTTTCCTGGCAGGAATTGAGCTTGTAGATGCACTTGGTAGCTCAGAGCTGTGTTCCAGAATGCCATGGCTAGTCTGCAGAGGGGGTAAGAATGTGTACCCCCCCTGCTTGTTTATGTACCACATAACAGTGGTGTTGTCCATCTTTACCATTAATTGTCCTAGAAGAATGTGGTCCTTGAACACTGTCAGAGCATTCTGCACAGCTAACATTTCTTTTTGATTGATATGCAGGTGCATTTGACTTGGGTTCCATTTGCCCTGAATGCACTTCCCTGCCAGGTGAGCCCCCCATGCATAGTCTGATGCGTCTGTTGTTAGGGTTTGGGCGGCAGGGGGTAGTGTGAATGGTACTCCCTTGTTTTGGTGGTGGGCCTCTGCCCAAAGAAACTCTAGGCTTAGGCAAGGTATGACAGGAATCATTGCTTCTAGATCCTGAGAATTTGACACCATAGGACATTTTGGATACCATTGGAGTTTCCTCATATGCAGTATTGCACATGAAATTAGAAGAATACAGGAGGACATGAACCCCAAGGCTTGTAGTATTTGCCCTGCAGATAGCAGGGTTTTTGTGGCCACTTGTTTGAAGCAGGTTGTCAAATGAATTTGTTTCTCTGGCGTGAGGAAAGCCATCTGGGAAGTTGCATTCAAGCTTGCTCCCAGGAATATAATTTGTTGAGAGGGTACCAGGTGTGATTTCTTTTTGTTTATGGTGTACCCAGACAAGTTAGCACCCTTTGTACAAAGGACAGATGATTCAAATGCATGTCCTGGCTTTCTGCCTGAATTAGACAATCATCCAGGTTATGGGTATATTTGAATATTTCTTTGCCTGCAAAATGCAATGACTGGAGCTAGGCACTTTGTGAATACCCTGGGCGCAGTAGATATGCCAAAAAGCAGTGCAGAGAACTGATAGTGCGTGTAGCCTGCTTTGAAGCGTGCGTATCTTCTGCAAGATTCCCTGATTGGGATGTGCAGGTGGTATGCTTCCTTTAAATCTAGTGTTGCCAAGCAGGCGTCTTTGCCTAGCATAGGGAGCAACTGGTGAAGAGTCAGAATCTTGAATTTTGGAATCACCAAAAAGGTGTTTAGAGTAGACAGGTCCAGGATAGGATGCCATGACCTGTCTTTTCTGGGTACCAGGAAAAGTCTCGAGTAGAAACCTTGTCCCTTTTCCTCTTCTGGTACCAACTGAATAACCCCCATACTTACGAGAGAAAGTACTTCCTTTTGGGCCTCTGCTCACTGAGTTGAGGGTAGATCTGGCCATCCGCTTTGTGTTGGTAACGTGTGGAAGTGAAATCTGTATCCCTGGGACACTACATTTAAAACCCATTTGTCCTGGGTAATGAGTTCCCAGTTCTTTGCATGAAGAGCAATCTTCCTCCAAAGGGGCAGTCAGTTGAGAAGTGCTTGGAAGTTTTAAAAAGAAGTCATTGAGACAGTTTACCATAGGGGGGAGTTTTATTATTCCCTGATTTAGAAGTGGAGCCCCCCCCCCCCCACTGCTTAGTCCTGTGCGTACCCTGGGAGCACTGCTGGATCTGGGTTTGGACTGAGAAGGTCTGGAAGAGACAGGAAAGTACCAATTCTTGGAAGGCCAATGCCTACTAAACCTTAGGGGTTGTACTTGTTTGCATAGATTTAGCTTTTTCCTCCATATTTTTAAGAACCTTTTCTGTCTTGTTGCCAAACAGGCGGACCTGGTTTAAGGGAGCATCCAGTAATTTCACTTTAACATGATCTGGCAAGGATTGCTCCTTAAGCCAAGCATGCCTTCTAAGTACAGACCCAGTTACAGCAGCCCTACAAGATGACTCTAGTGAATCAAAATCACATTGCAAAGTATGTTTTCCAACTTGTTCAGCTGAATGCAGTAAATCCTTATTTTCAGCACAATCAGGAATCAACATCATTTTCTGTTTAAGCAATCCAATAATATGCTGCTGATATTTTAACATATGAAACTGGCAGTTTAAGGCCCAAGTTGCAGAAGTGTATACCTTCTTATCCCATCTATCCAGCGCCCTGGAGTCTCTATCAGAGGGGGTAGGATTTTTGGCAGTAGTAGCTTTAATGCCCTTGGATCCCTGTGAAATGGTCTCAGGATCCGCAGTACGATTTTTAAAAAGGAACTTGAGAGTCAGGGACCCTGTAATATCTATCAGGTTTTCTGGGAGCAGGAGGTAAGCTAGATTCCGAAAAGGCATCATCAACAATGTCTAGAACAGGAGGTATGTCTAAAGGCCTGTGCTGGGGCAGTAATAAAAAATCCCTAAGCCTCTTTATAGAATCAGAGAAACCCTGACTTTCCCAACGAAAATGCTCCCTGAGAGTAATGCAATGTTTCACCAAAAGAGAAATCCTCTGGGGGAGAAGCAGAGGGAACAGAGTCCTCAGCATCAGAATCCTCTTAGGTAAATAAGGGTAAATGCTCGTCATCAGAGGAAACAGAAAATTCAGAATCCTGGTCAGAAGTATCATAAGCAAACTCAGTCCTAGGTCTCTTAGGAAGGCTGGCTTCCCCTGATTAAAGTAATAAGGTCTTCGGCCATTCTTATAATTAGTTTTTTAGGCATAGAGGCCTGACCATGCGGTCTGGGCATCAGTTTTCTAGGCATAGTTTGAGTTTTAGGCCTTGAAGAAGAAGATGGCGTCTGTTTAATGTGCAAATCAGTAGGCCTGAATACACCCTCAGAAGCCGATGCCTATACAGCAGCTCCGGACCCATCCAAGGTAGAGACATTTGCAGGTTCCACAGTTGAAGCATTTCGCAGCATACCGGACTCCAAATGGGTCTCAGTAGAGGCCTGCGAATCTGAAGTAGCAGGTATCAGGGGCTGCGAAAGCTGAGTACCGGTGAACTGGCGACTAGTTTAGGAGAAGCGTCATCGGCAGCTTTAGACCTAGGTGGCCTGTCTCTGTCTTTATCTTTGCATTTTTTCGGAATGTCGGTAGTCGGGTGGCTTACCGAAGACATATCGGGATAATTGAACTGAGTACCAAAATATTTAGAAGCACAAATATACCGACGACAGATAGTTCATGGTTTAAATAAGGCACAAAACCGACAGCAAGGTATGTCGTGGTCAGGGCCTAGGCAAGGAATACAGTACGAATGAAAGTCTTTATGAGGTATTTGCTTTACACGAGAAATACAATTATTGACTTTTACCGACATCGGTTTAGAGCAAGAAAAAGTTTCCTCTACGGGGTACTTGGCTTTAGTTGACTTTGGTTCTGTAACTTGAAAACGAAAATTTCAGGAGTCGGCTGACCTGCACTTGCGAACTGCTTCTGCTTTGGGCACCACACGGCAAGAAAGACTGATGTAATGGTGTCGGCTGCATGTTTTATACCCCTGTTGACCTGACATCACGGAAGAAGGGACAGTAACTGACACAGGACCCAAGACTTTGTTAATCAGGCCGACTGAGGGCTACTGCAAGCAGATAACCCAAATATGATAACTGCAACAGTGAAACACGAAGAACATCAGCATGGCTTTGAGATGATCTGCCTATTTATTTCTGATTTAGGCTTCTGATTTATTGTTGTTCCAGTTGTTACAAGAGTTAGGGCAGGTACATATTGAAAGAAGCATAAAATACACGGATTGGCCTAGTAAGTGATGAGTGCAGTGGACCCTGTACATTCCTGGATCTGGATGCAAGACTTTTAGATAAAAGCTGTGCAATGAAAAAGGACTTTCTTAAAATAGTGGATACTTGGTGATCATAGGACAAGTCATTGTTGGCACAAATCCCAGATCCCTAACTTCAGGGTCAAATTTCACGGGTTTGTTGGTAATACAAGGGAAGTCATGCTTGCCAAAGGATAGGATTATAACTTTCTTGGCATTAAATTTTAATCTATGGTTTTTGACACCTATTTGTTTGGGACAATCCCTTGTGGAAGATCTTGGTGACCTCTGGGGAGTTTATGATGTCACCAAGTTTTCAGTCACATCTGCCAGCATGGTCAGTCACAAATCCTTAACACTAGCTCTGGCTTCTCAGAAGTAAATGTTAAAGAAGAGTGGGCCCAGGACTGAACCTTGAGGTTACACAGCTATTAACAGTTTTTTAGGAGGCATTACAGCCTCCTACCTTAACTTCCTGGGCCCTACTTGTGAGCCAGTTTGCTAGCCGAGTTACCCAGGGATTGATATTTAAATAGGAGAGATTATCTATAATACCAGAGTGTGGGATAGTTCTGAATGCCTTTTTGAAGTCCAGATATATGAGGTGCACTGTTTGCCCTCATCCATTGCTTCAGCAACTTTTTTGAAGTCGTCAACCAGGTTAAGTAGGCAGGATCTGCCCTTGACAAATACGAACTGGGTCAAGTCAAGAGTCTCTGTTACCTATATCCTTTTATATTAATTCTATAATGATCCTTTCTATCCAATGGTCCTTACAGATTAGAATAGTCAGGCTTATTGGTCTATAATTACCCAGGTCCATTGAAGCCCAACCTTTGTGCAAGGGAATGACTGGTGATATCCTGCATTAATCCAGTTTACAGTTCAATGGTGTGTGTAATTTGCCATCAGATTTAGAAAACAGTGGCCACCGGACTGGCAGGGAGAATTATACTGCAGTCCCTAAAAGGGCAATGCTAAACAAAACTCAAATTATCACTTATTTCACATGTGAGACAAAATTAATTGTTCTAAATAATATGGGACCTGAATACTTCTACTGCTAATAAAATGGAAAGAGCACAAAGATAAATATTCCTAACTTAACAATTGTAGTCTAAACGAGGGGATTATTTTGCTTTTGTGGAAGAATCTTAACAGTTGGAGACAAAATAAGAGTCTTTGTGGATAATAAGGTTTCTCTAAAAACATGAAAAAGAAATGTTTTTCTTCCTTCCTCAAGGCTCTGCAAAGAAATGAAACTTCACTTTAAGTTAATACATACTGCTTTACTGTGAGTCTTCTACCCACTTGGGACAAAAAACCCACACAGACCCCAAAACAGGCTAAGGATGAACTGAAAAAAATGAAAATAAGAACTGAAAGACTGAGAAGGGGAGGAAGGAAACCGTGGCCAGTCAATAAATGCAGAAAAGCATTCTATAGACAACTCCAACGAGGAGTCTTCTTATGAAGCCTCTTCCTGGTTTCTAAAAGAAAATTCTGGATAAAATAAAGAAGAATGAGCTCTGAAGAGAAGTGAGACACTACTGTTTTTAATGCTCTAGGAGCACCGAGGGAATACAGTACATAAGCTATATATATATATATTTATATGGACATGGATGTTCCACAAACTAAAATGTGACTTGCGTTCTGACTGATGCTTTGAAATCATGGAAACTAGTAAGTACCAGAGAAAAAAATAACTGCTTGGTTACTATAAATACAAGTTGCAAGCATCATATTTTAAACTTTACTTAACATTAAAGGGGACTTGTTAAAGTGCATAAATTCTAGGAATGAATGAGCTACAAAAACCAAAGAAGCGATGTTTGGGTCTAGCATCATAATGAGAAGATCACCTTCAAAAACAAGATATATAAACTGGTAGCTACAGGCAAATGAAACAAACATATTAGTGATTTACAGTGCGTGTTCCTTAGCCTAGAGGAGCAAATTCAATGTTTGAATCTTATTAGAAAGAGGAAGCAGATGATTTACACAGCTGTTTTTGCACAGTGGTAATTCTACTGCCTTAAAAAATATGTATATAGATAATATTTTCATCAAATCCAAAAAACAAACATAAGAGACCAGGTTCAACAGGGATAATATTACACAAAAATATACAAAATTGCACAAAAATGATAGAAAAGGACTATGAAGGTTTGGACTGCAATATCAAGACAAAGAAAACATGGGAGTAGAACAAAAGATAAGTTGTATTATGTTGCAGTTGGATTTAATATCCGAAACAATAACTGGTTGGTGGGCATGGTACTGACTTATATTTACAAAAGTAAGGTATAGATAGTAATGCTACAAGAAACACACCTGAATCATAAAGAACATGGACATTTTGTAAAGAAAAGTAGGAAGGAGAGTTTCTTTGCTGAAATAAAAGGGTCAGAAAGAAAGGGGTCTTAACACTATTTAAAAAGGGATTGAACAAAGACTCGGGAACAAATAATGCTAGTCAGGAGAGAGTTACAGTGGTGAGAGGCTACTGGCAGGTCATACAAACTGCACTATGTTGTAGTATATACTCCACCAATATTTTTCAAAATAAAAAGTATATCAGGATAAAGTTATAGAGTTTTCATTATATACATACGATAGTGGCTGGAGATTTGAATATTATAGGAAAAAAGGAAAGACGTCTCTGGAGGGCCAGGATTTTATAAAATACCACCATAATGCCACATAACACAAGCACTCAGGTCACTCCACAGCAAGTACAAATATGACTCAGTCATTGTACATGCCGGTGTGAACGACCTGAGACGTACCTCCCTGGACTACATGAAAAGAGACATAGAGGAGCTCTCTGGTTATGTAGCCCAGGCCGGTATGACCCTGACCCTGAGCAGCATCTTACCCTCACCAAGAATGATGCCACAGTACAAAGACAAAATTATCAGTTTTAACAATTGGCTTAATTACTGGTGTCATTCTAAGGGGATCCAATGTCTGTCTGCTTGGGATGACATGCTTGACAAGCCACGCTGCTTGCAAGGGATGGCTTGCACCTGTCACCCTGGGCTTCCGGATATTGGCCAAGGCTCTTGCCACCCCCATAGTGCCTTTTTAGGCAAGGCTCAAATGACAAACCTACCTCCCTAGAAAACACAAGTGGAAAAAAACTAAGGGTAATGCTGCTCAATGCCAGAAGTCTAAACCTCAAGATGCATGCCCTCGAAGCCCTCCTCTGTATGGAGAACATCGATGTCTGTGCAGTGACTGAAACCTGGTTCAAGGCTCCTGAGAGCACCCCAGCACTATCAGGTTTTACCTCATATCATGCTTTCCGGCCCCAAAACTTGGGCCGAACCACAAAAGGAGGGGGAGTATCCATTTTCATCAAAGATACCCACACCTCCAGGTTAGTGGCAACGAACGAAGCATCGGAGACTATCCAGGTGCAACTAACCATAGGCAAAACTGCCTTACAGTTTGTAGCATGCTACAGACCACCCTCTCAAACTCAGGAACCCCACACAGCCTTCCTGAAGACACTGGAGAGTATGAATGTCTCTCCAAATACCATCATTTTGGGAGACTTCAACTACCCAAACATAGACTGGGAACATTACTCAAGCCCCAACACCCTAGCCCAAAGGTTCCTAGAATTCATAAACTCAAATGCAATGGAACAACTAGTCACCATTCCCACAAGAGGAGACAATATACTAGACCTGATCATCACAAACACGGGACAAAATGCTCCACACGGAAGTACATCCCTCTTTGGTAAGATCAGACCATAAATTAATCTCACTGGAAATCCACATCCCGCCCCCACCCCTGCACAAAAGACCACAGTGAAGAACTTCTCAAAAGCAAACTTCACACTTCTTAAGACTGAAGTGGTATCTTTCAAGGCCCCTGGGCCAGTGGAAACCACAACCCACACTGCTGAATCCTTTGCAAATGCCTTCTATGGGCACCTTCAAGAATGCATGGATCATGCAATCCCAAATAAAACCAAGACCCATTCCCCCAAAGGCAGGTGCCCGGTCTGGTAGACCCCAGCCATAAACAAACTTTACAACAGGAGGAGAAAGCTACTACATGACAGAGCAAAATCCCTAAAAGGGAAAGCATCTCTGATCAGTACTAGCAAAAAACTACGATCATTCATAAAATCATCCAAGGCCAACTTTGAGAGAAAAATCGCAAAAGACACAAAAGACAATCACAAGGCCTTCTTTAGCTATGTTAGAAACCTGTGTGGAAACTCCCAGATATGCTCAGAGTTAGTCCAAAATGACACAAAATACACTGAACCCACTGACATTGCCAACATACTGGCAGACAGGTTCAGTGCAAATTTCTCCTCCCCCTCCCCCCAAAAGGAGAAATAACTATCCCAGCAGAGTGTAGGCTCCCTAACATCTCAGATGCCCAGGTGAGAGCCGCCCTCTCTAAAGCTAAAAACACAGCATCAATGGGACCGGATGGTGTCCCGGGCTGTGTGCTACATGAACTCCAAGAGGAACTAAACCCACACATAAGGCTGCTGTTTAATCTTAGCCTTACTACAGGATACGTACCCAAAGAGTGGCGTACGGCAACAGTGGTCCCACTTCACAAAGGCGGTGCTTCTACGGACCCTGGAAATTACCGCCCCATAAGCTTGACGAGCCTGGTCTGCAAAGCTATGTAGAGGATCATTATGGAACTCAAACAAAGACATTGGGGACCTACAGACATTGGATCCTACCCAATTTGGCTTTGTCAAGGGCAGATCCTGCCTTTTGAACTTGGTCGACTTTTTTGAAACAGTCACTAAGGCCATTGATGAGGGTAAGGCAGTTCACACAGCCTACCTTGACCTTGCAAAAGCCTTTGATACAATACCCCACTCGGGCATCATAGACAAACTCACCAGCTTAAATGTAAACCCATATGTCACAAGATGGGTTGCAAACTGGCTCAAGGACAGAACCCACAGGGTCAGAGTTGCTGGAGCTATGTCAGACTCTAAGCCAGTCACAAGCGGTGTCCCACAGGGCTCAGTCCTGGGACCCCTCTTGTTCAGCATTTATTTTTCCGAGGTACAGGCAAACATAGGAAGATTGTGGCTGACAAAGTTCGCAGATGACTGCAAACTGGGCCATAATTGATACTCCAGCGGACACAAACATCCTTCAGAGAGGCCTCATAGAAACGGATAATTGGTGCCAGAGCCATGGCCTTAAGCTGAACGCCAAAAAATGTATAGTCATACCCTTTGGGAAAAACAAGGTACCGACAAATTACCACATAGGCGGTAATCCATTAAGTATGGAAGAGGTAATCAGGGACCTAGGGACCCAGGTTGACAGTAACCTCTCATTTGACACTCACATTGCCAAAGTGGTTAGGAAGACCTTCTATATTGCCCACCTTATCATGAAGGGTTTCACATCTAGATCAAGAGAGGTCATTGTGCCCCTGTACTCTTCTCTTATCAGGCCAATGATTGAGTACAATGCCCCATTTGGGATGCATCTCACCCGACACCTGCAGCAGTTGGAAAGACCCCAAAAGTTCCTCACCAAGAGGATAAAGGGTCTTAAACATATGTCATATGCTGCCCGACTGAAAAAACTCCAGCTCTATTCAGTCGCATGCCGCCTACTCAGAGGTGATCTGTGCCTGACATACAAGGCCATGTCCAATCCTGAATTAATGGACATGCTCCACCTCAGAAAATCCAAATCCATCAGAGCCACAAGAACAAGTGACTTAAACCTCAACACAGAAATAAATGGAACGTGCTGGAGGGACAGATTCAAAACCCAGAGGCTCCCTACACTCTGGAACAGAATCCCAGTCCATGTTAGGCAGAGCCCCTCACTGACTCTATTCAAGAGAAATCTCGACGAGTGGATGGGAGATCGTAGGTTTACCCCGGGGGTCATCTCTGTGTCACTACTAGACAGAGGCATAGTAAACTAAACCCTAAAAGGGCGTAGTATTCTCATCCTAAGGGGTGGTGTAAGCCACATACACTCTGGCTAGGCTTATAAATGCCCTAGGGCAGATAGCCTAGTACGAACCTATGAACCAGTTAAGGGCAGATACTTGGAGAAAGCTATGCACTTGGGCTCAGTGAAACTAAGAATGAATTGCAATATGCATTTTTTGGGAGGAAATATGGTTGTTGGATTAGAGTAGATAGCTGTTACATACTGCACCATAGCGCAAACCACAGAAGCACATCTTGTGACAATATCTGACCATGAACCTATACAAATTAAGTTCTATAAACAAGTAAAAATGAACCTGCTTAATGATTAGAAAGACCAAACTTTACATGAAATGTTCCTAAATTTCAATCAACATAGAAAAGAGCTTGAAAAGGACTGGGATAATTGTAAATTAAATATCAAAAATGACAGCAAATAAGTGCAAGCAGAAAATGATTGATTTCAACAATTGTCTAAGTTTCTGGTGTCATTCTAAGGGGGATCCAGTATCTGGCTGGGATGACATGACTGACGGACCCTGACGCTTTCGCAGAGATGGCCTGCATCTATCACCCCTGGGCTTCCGGATACTGGCCAAGGCTCTTGCCACCCCTATAGTGCCTTTTTTAGATGGTGTTCCAAAGACCAAATTATCACCATAACTGCTACAAACAAATGCAACCTGAGAGTCATGCTGCTCAACGCTAGAAGTCTAAATCTCAAAATGCACTCGCTCAAAGCACTCCTTAAAATGGAGAACATCGACATTTACGCTGTAACAGAGACCTGATTCAAGGCAGCAGAAAGCACCCCTGCACTACCAGGCTATAACTCATTCCACACCTTTTGGCCCCAAAACTTGGACTGAAGCTCCAAAGGCGGTGGTGTTTTCATATTCATAAAGGATGTGCACACTTCCAGACTGGTAGCCCAACATAATGCATCAGAGATACTTCAGGTGCAGCTAACATTAGGTAAGACAGCGATTCAGGTCGTAGCCTGTTACAGGTCCCCAACTATGTTTCAAGACTCTCACTCCACGTTCCTACGCACGCTGGAGAATATTACGGTCCAACCTAACACTCTGATACTGGGTGACCTCAACTACCCCTCCATTAACTGGGAAAACTACTCATGTACCATATACTTGCCCAATGTTTCCTGGAATCCATTAATTCCAATGCCCTTGACCAGCTCGTTCTTACTCCCACTAGATATAGCAACATCCTTGGCCTGGTCATTACTAACATGGGCGACCGTTGCTCTACACCAATAGTCAACTCCTCCCTGGTTAGATCCAACCACAAACTGATCACCTTGGAAATCCACATCCCTCCCACCCCCGCAAAGGTAACCACCATGAAAAACTTCTCCAAAGCTAACTTTGGGCTCCTAAAAACAGAGGTGGCCAACTTCATGGCACCCATGCAAATGAAGAGGAGTTGCATGACTGCCAAATCATACACCAGTGCACTGTACAAACACATACACAAATGCATTGATCTCGCCATACCCAATAGAACCAAGACACTCTCCTCCAAAAAAGGAAGCCAATCTGGTAGTCCCCTGCCATAAACAAACTCTACAACAGAAGTAAGAAACTGATGCATAATAAGGTGAAGTCCCAAGACTGGAACAACTCCCTTATCAGCCTCAACAAAAAGTTGAGATCTCTCATCAAATCCTCTAAAGCTATGAAAACATTTTTGCAGCAGATAGAGACAACCACAAGGCCTTCTATAGTTATGTAAAGAATCTCCACGGCAATACCCAGATTTGCTCTGAGCTACTGTACAATAGTACCTCCTATACAGAGCCAACAAATATTACCAATATACTGGCCGACAGATTCAGTGCCAACTTTACTTCTCTCCCCTCCCAAAGGACCAATCACAATACCAGTAGACTGCTAAGCACCCAGTATTACTGCTGCACACGTTAAAACAGCACTGTCCAAGGCCAAGAATACAGCTTCTATGGGACTTGACAATATCCCTGGCTGTGTTCTACATGAACTACAGAGTGAACTGGCACATCACCTGTGTGCCCTGTTCAATCACAGCCTCACCTCAGGCTTTGTCCCTACTGAATGGCACACTGCTACAGTCATCCCTCTGCACAAAGGAGAAGCGACTACAGACCCTGGGAACTGTCACCCCATTAGCCTGACGAGGCTGACATGCAAAGCTATGGAATGCATCATCATGGACCTAACAAACAAGGAAACAAGGATACAAGGAATCTCCAAACTCCGGATCCCACACAGTTTGGTTTTGTGAAGGGTAGATCATGTCTGCTCAACTTGGTCAACTTCTATGAGTCAGTCACCAGAGCTGTGGATGAAGGCAAGGTGGTTCATACAGCCTACCTTAATCTGGCCAAGGCCTTTGATACCATTCCCCACTCAGGAATCATAGAAAAACTCACTAAGCTAGGCATCAATTGCTATATCACTAGGTGGGTTGCAAATTGGCTCACAGGTAGAACCCACAGTGTAAAAGTAACTGACTCCAGGTCAGACTGCTGACCAGTCACGAGTGGAGTCCCACAGGGTTCTGCCCTGGGTCTTCTCCTGTTTAGTATCTACTTCTCTGAAGTCCAGGTCAACACGAAGGGACTTTGGCTGACAAAGTTCACAGACAATTGCAAATTGGGAGCTATTATTAACTCCCCAAGTGATGTTGACATCCTACAGAAAGGCCTCACTGAGACCAACGACTGGTGTCGGAACTATGCCCTTAAGCTCAATGCCAAAAAATGTGTCGTCATCCCCTTTGGGAAAAACTTAGTTCCCATGAATTACCACATCGATGGTAGTCCACTGAACACAGAAGGCGTTAAAAGAGATCTGGGAACACAGGTGGACAGCAACCTCTCTTTTGACCACCACATTTCCACTGTGGTCAGAAAGTCCTTCTATGTGGCACATCTCATTACTAAGGCTTTTGCATCCAGGAAGAAAGAGGTCATTGTCTCCCTCTACTCTTCCCTCATTAGGCCAATCAAGTACAATGCCCCATTTGGCATGTACCTCACTAGACACCTGCAACAACTGGAAAGGCCACAAAAGTACCTCACAAAGAGGATCCTAGGCCTTAAACACTTGTCCTATACGGAGAGACTAAAAAAAAAACTCCAACTATTCTCTGTCTCATATCGCCTACTTAGAGGCGATCTCTGGTTGACTTACAAAGCCATGTCTGACCCAGCTCTGTTAGAAATGCTAGATCTAAAGAAATCCCAATCCCTCCACACCACACGCTCCAGAGACCTCAACGTCATTAGCACAATCAACTGAACGTGCTGGAGGGACAGCTTCATAACCCACAGACTGCCCATGCTATGGAATAGACTTCCCATACATGTCAAACAGAGCACCTCACTGGCCCTCCAAGAGAAATCTTAATGAGTGGATGGGCAATACAAAATTCACCCCGGGGATCACTCCATGACAGAGGCACTAGAAACTAAGGTCGGGTGGCACAAGGCCAGGATAATCCTATAGGCTAGGCTTGTAAAGCCTCCAGGGCCATTAGCCTAGTACATACCTATGAACCTATGTAATAATAGTCAGAACAGGCAATCTAGAGGACTTAGGAAAGTATGGGATTTACAAAAGCAAGAATAAATAAGTAGGATACAACATGCTGGAGAGCAATTAAAAGAAGCTAGAATGTCCTTGCAAGAGTCCTCCAATATTTTCTGGCAATATCCCTACAGCAACCAATTTGCTGATTCAATGCTTAAGACAAAAAAAGGCTGAAAGGATAAGTAAAAGCAGGAACTATGAGAATGGTATTGTAGAAGTGGACCAAGGAAAATTTGAAGTAAATGGTAAACTATTAAAGTACATTATAAAGACTGGATGAAAAGGTTGAGAGTAACACATAAGAAATTGTATTTTATTACATACATAACGTACAAATATTTCAAGCACAGGCATTAATGCCCTTTTAGGTTGCCAATATACCAAATCAGTTGTTCCCAATACAAGTATTTAGGCTGTTCTTAAAAATATCTAAACTAGTGCTTGGTTTAATTTAGTTTGGAGTTGTGTTTCATGCATCAGCTGATCTCTCAGAAAACCAGTTAGTACACTTCTCATTCCTATAGAATTTTCTACATAGGTTGTCTGGTGATTCTGTACTACTTTTTGATAACTCCAAACATTCCCAGAGATAGTTGTCTTTAAATGCCCTATATAACTGAATAAGATCTCTTAAATATCTATAAAACACAGTGTACACGTTCAGATATTTTACTCTTTCATAATACCTAAACGTTTCACATCCATGAATGCTTTTATTATATTTCATTTTCATATTTCAATATTCATATTGCAAAGTTTGCCACAAACTCTAAATATCACACACACCACTGTAAACCACTCCTAGAATTAAACTGGCTTGAACTACCCAACCAACTTGCCTTTATTCAGCTATCCACCTTGCACAACCTTATTTTCAAGCTTACTGCCTGCCCTGCACTAGACAATCTAGTCACACCTTACACACCAAATCGATCCCTATGATCAGAAGACAAACATCTCTTAGCCATCTCAAAACCCACAAGAAAACCTGGTCACTCTCTGCATTCAAACTGTCTCTCTATACATTGGAATTCACTACCTCTAGCTACCAGGTCTATGCCTGGCCTTACTCACTTCAAAGCCTCTTAAAAAAATCATCTCAAAAATACATGGCTCTGCTCCTGCATAAAGCCTGCCTAATGCTCAGATCTTCCTCTTCTGTCACATTTCAATCCTTCACTGACTGCAAGATCCTAAAGCTCTTCCAACTCCTTCTCTGCTTCTATACCATATCCTTAAGCTACTGCTCCGGCTTTATTGCTTCTATTCTTCTTAACTCTCTCTCGTTATATGTCTGCATCACTAACTTTCTGGCTGCTATTTTCCTGAAACTAACATTCTATTTACCATGTACTATAACAGTCAATGTCACACATTGCACTACCAACATACTTTTTTTGGACACTATCTACATCATGTATGAAGAGAGTGACTATCGTCTGTAATGTTTTAACTGTATCGAATTGTCTAGCTGTGTAGTAATATATTACAACATCTTGTAACAGTTTGTTCTTTCAACTTATTTTTTGGATAGTATTTCTACATTAGAAATACTATCCAAAAAATAAGTTGAAAGAACAAACTGTTACAACATGTTTGGATTATACTGTATTTGTATTGTACTGTACTGTATTTGGAGCTTTTCTCCCCAGGCGTCTTCTGAAAACAGGTTCTGCAGACCCAGTCAGACCACTCCAGTAAATAAATGTCAAATAAATAAATACATTTCCTCTGTACTCTTTCCAGTTTACTCAAGCTTGTTTTCTTATAATGAATCCATATCGTTATTTTATACTCAAGTTTGGGTCTGATGTAATTAACAAACAATGACTTCATCATTTCTGATTTCCTAGAATTTATAAATCTTTTTTTTTATAAAACCTACACTTCTATAAATATCATTAACCAATTGGTTGATATGATTAGAAAAACTCAAAGCTGGAGCTACCCATATACCCAGGTCCTTAAATGTCACTGTGTGCTGCATTAAATATTCACCTTTCGATTTAGATCTCCAAAATCTTGTATGCTTAGTTTTTATGTATTCAGCAAATTATTATCCTATGCCCAAATTGTCAATTTAGTCAAGTTCTTTTGCAGACATTCCCTATCTGTAACACATGCAATCAATTTACTCAATTTCAGGTCATCTGCATACAGACTGTAGAACACTTCAGATGCAAAAGATTGATCTGAAAGATACAAACTAAACAAGTAAGGGCCTAGGACAGAGCCTTGTGGGACACCCTGACTGTAACCAAGGCATTCACCTGTCTAATTGCTGTATGATACTTGCCATACCATGCAGCTATTCATGTTATCAAGAAATAATAAGTATCTAGTTGCTCTAATTCATTGATCAGTGTTTTGTGTACGACCCTGTCAAATGCTGATCTTAAATCTACTTAAATTACATCGCAGAACAATTTTTCATTCATAGCTGTTGTTATATATTGTTGCAGAACATCATGTTACAGGTAGTAATAGATCTATTTTCAACATATGCATGGTGATGTACGGTTTCAAGTCACAGCCTTCCCATTTCTGACAATAACTTATCCAATATTACCTTCTCCATTATTTTTCCACAACATGAAAGTAGACTTAAGGGCCTATATGACTCTGTTTGTCCTATTCCCCTTTTCCTTAAAGACAGGTTTAATTAGCATGTTCCCAGTCTTGAGGAATCTCCCCATATTTATATGACCTAGTAAATAATAAATAGAATTGTACCATAAGTTCTTGATGAAGTGCTCTCAGGTCATTATTACTAATTCCGTCCCCTCCCAGTGCTTTGTTTGGATCCAGCTTGCATAGTTCTTTTTCAATATAATCTGTTTTGATTCCAGTATCTGGGATTACCTGGTTGTCACTAGAACAATTTATCACCCCTTTTGTAGAGCCAAACTGTTTTGCATAAGGTTTTGAAAATACATGTATAATCAATTGCATCTAAGAATAAATTATAGAATCTACACACAATTTACTAGTTTGTACGTCTTTACTCCTTCCACATCTTATGGAAATGTTTGCCTAGATACGGATGTTAAACTTTTATTTTTTTTTTACTTAATTTCTCATTCAAATCCGTTTTACCACTGAATGCATCACTCCAATTAATTTTACATAGTGGCTGTTTTGCTTCTGTATAATCTATAATTAACCTTGTGCATTTTATTTGAAACAGTTAGTGTCCTCAGTTAACAAAAGCAGAAAGAGGAGTAAAAGTGAAATTAAAGAAGCAATGACAAACCAAAATACAGAGAAAACTCCAGCAAGTGAAGGAATTCCAATAAAAATGTAGAAAAAGAAGGGACAGGAGATAATGAAAGTCTGGCTAGTACTTTTAAAATATTTTTCTGGGTGGAGGTGGGGAAGTACCCTTGACTTGGAAAAAAGCAGTAGTGGTATTTATACTAAATGAGGGGAAAATCCTCTTGAGTAAGGGTCACACAGTTTGATTTTAAATCATGACTACAAAGCATTTATGATGATTATGGCAAAAAAGACTAGCAAAGATACTGACAACAATAATAGACCTGGACTAGTGTAGGCAAACATTTGATATTAACTTAACCTTTAAATTCAAAAGGATACATTGCACAGTAGCAATATACTTGCATCAACAGGTTTAGAAGCAGAAATGTATTTTTAGAGTAAGTTGGGGAATTTATGAACAGATCCTTTTGAGGTGCTTGAGTTTCTAAAAGCACAGGCAACATTAGTATTCAATACCTACTGAAGAGCTTAAGCTAGGGATAAATGTGGCGGGTGAGCTAAGGTGTTAGATTTGAGAGGAACTAGGCAGCAGTGTCTACTTTCACCACTGCTATTTACTTTGTACTTAGAACTTTTAGCCAGAGACACAAGACAATCAAACATAATTGAATGTTGTTGTTGTATCTTTCGGCTTATCCCGGTTAGGGGTCGCCACAGTGGAACTACGGTCCACTAATGTTTGGTAGTGGATTTTTACGTGCCCAGTTACCAGCCCTGACGCACAACCTTCAATGAAGGCACGCCCATTCACGCATGCCTCCACACAGAAGACGCTCTAGCTGAGAATCAAACGGGGACGTCTTGCTGTGAGGCGACAACGCTACCGCAGCACCACTATCGCGATCAAACATATGGAAAACGGTAACAAGAAAATAATCATTTTTGTAGACAACATAATACTGCTACCCACTAAGCACATGATATAAAATTATATTTGACAAACTGAAGTATTTTACAAGTATTGTAGGATAAAAAGTAAACAAATAAAAAAAAAACGCTATAGTAACAAATTCAACACGACGTGGTACAGAACCTCCTCTTTTTCTGGGGCCATGACAACACGAGATACTTGGAGAATTTAGTTGAAATGTAATGTTGAGCAAGCAGCTAAAGAAATTTTGAAAGAAATCATTCAAAAGATAATATTAAGATAAGACTATGGAAATCATTATTTATGAACACTGACAACAAGATACAAATGATTAACATGTTTTTGGTTCTACTGGTTCTATAGGTCAAGCTTGTATGTAAATTAAGTAGTATATTCGGGATAACAAAAAAGAAAGAGTGAAGTGAGAAAAACTGACACAAAGGGACAGGACGGTTTGGGACTACCACATCTGGAGGCATATTATAAGACCATGCAGCTTAGATTAATATACTTGATTCAAAACTCAGAATACATGTTCAAATGGAAAATGGTGATAAAGTGCCTGACAAGGCAACTACAGGATCACATGTGGGCATTTGAGTAGATTTAGGAAAGAAATATAAAGAGCATCATGTACAGCCTTGTATACATAAAACTATTAAGCACATCTTTAAAGGAAATTAGATCTTTGAAAAACAGAACACCAACGCAATATACAATAAATAGTAATAAGACTTGAAACATATTGGTAATAAAACCATATGGTCAATAGTTAATACCGGATCTCTTTTTATAGTGCTAGTAGCTCAGAATGTTTCTATTTAAGCAGCAATGTTAAATCAATCTGGAGATCAAGATTAGCTTGAGTAATTGCTGCAGAATATAAACTTACATGCTTAGCAATGGCAAAGTGTTGAAAGTTAAATGACTATATGACAAAAGGCAAATTTATTAGCATTGTATAAACATACAATTACAAATTGGTTGAATCAGCAATCAGTGCCGAAATAACAAGAGCATCAGAACTGCATAGTATGTAAAATAAAAATGTGATTTCATATAATCTTCATAAAACACTTGAAAAATACTAATAGAACTACAACTAACAATTGGAATAGCGAGTTCATAAATTCTATTACAATCTACTTTCTTTAAGTAGATCTTCAAGCTCAGTTTGTACCTTTTACAGACTCCAATACAGCCCATTTTCAGCAGGGAATTCTGTTTCTGTTCTCTAATAGTTCTCTGTTCGATCTTTTTAAATTATGTAATCATCTTTTTAACAGTCTTACTGAAGGCTTGTCTTTAACTTTCTGGTTCCATGTCATGGCTTTCCAGTCTCCCATTTCTGTCTAGCCCATTATCTTAGGTTAGCATCTCAAGCCAAAAACAATTATGAATCCTTCTTCAGCTACATTAGGACATTAAGGAATAATGCCAAAAACTGCTCTGAACCTATTCAAAATGGAGACACTTATTCAGAGCAGACACTGCCCATATATTTAGTAAAGAAATTACATGCTAATGTTACCACAGAGACTTCTTTCCAAAGTCTACATACCCACAAATCCTTTTACTATCACAAAGGAACATGTAATGAAAGTGCTTTCTAAGACCCAAATTCTTTGCTCTGCATGGCCTGACAGTATATCCAGTTGTTCATTAAATAGTATTAAGCATGCCCTGGCACAGCCACTCCTCAAACTATTTAACCTAAGTTTAGCTACAGGTTTTATCCATCACATTTTGCACAACACACCAGTGATGCTATTCCACAAGGAAAGCCCTACAACCTACCCCAAGACTTACTGGTCTGTCAAGTCTCATGAGAATTAACACACAATATCAAAAAATCTCATCAGATTTGATCCACAGCAGTCTGGCTTTGCCAAGGGAAGATCCTGCTTAACTTATTTAATCCTGAAGAGCAGGAAGCTAATTAACACCTTTGCTAGGTTTTCTAAGCCAGGAAACACTTGCTTCCTGACAACTTTTCGCTAAAATCCTGTAATGAAAATGCATTTCATTAGATTTATAATATCTGAAAAATGATGCAAGTTACAAAATGTAAAATATGTTACATCTTTAGTAGAGAATAGGCTATGCACTGGTGTCTGTATCGAAGATTTGTCTTCAGGAGATGATTTTATATTGTAGCTTTATCAAACAAAAAAGTGTACTATTTGCCAAATACTAGCGTTATGGTCAAAGGGTTATACCTCTGTAAATATACAACACAAATCTAAGATATCAGTAATATAATTGTTCACCTGCTCACAACTTTTCCAGTGATGTATGACAAGGTGACAGTTTACTGCTGTTTTGTGATCTTGCCAAATCCATGAAAATTATGCATATAATATTTTCACAGTATTAACATACAAAACCATTTGTGTTAGAAGGCAAGTATCAGGGCAACATTTTGTGTCTTAATGTTTTGTGTAAGATGCACCATTTGTCCACATGTAGGTCACACAGTTTTTTATGAAATTAATGCAGTCATGAAATGTAGGAAAGAATCGTACAACACCCCTAATAACACAGTACCACATACTATTTTTGCATTACTAACAAAGGTGGAAATGTCACATTTGTATAATTTTTTGTAAACACTCCTTAACTTCATCTCTGCACCTCCCATTCTTAGCAAATCATGCCACCTTGCTGCCATAGTTTTATGTGTGTACCTTTACTATGACTTTAAAATTAGACGACTGAAAACAGTGACAAGTATACTTATTTCAGGAATATAGGGAAGTCCCTTGTAAAAATGGGTATACACTTACAGGATATCCAAGAACTCAGCTTTCCCTATGACATTATTGTTGTAGGAAGCAATGAGTTGATAAATTTGTTTAATTTCTTTGAAAGGATTGCACAAGGCTGCTGACTGACTGTTCATATAGCATACCTTGACCTGGCCAAGGCATATGACACCAACCTCCATGGTATCACTGTAAGCAAGTGTAAAGCTTTAAAACTAGATCACTATGTGTCAAGATGGATAGAAAACTAGCTAAAGGAACCCATGAAGTATGAGTGGCAGGTCTCTCATCAGAAAGTATAAAGATGACCAGTGGTGTCTCCCATGGTTCAGTGTTGAGACCCTTCATTTTTAGAATTTACTTTTCTGATCTCCGGACTGGAAGCCAGAACCTCTAAGTTTGCAGACACCTGCAAACTGGGAATTTTGTCAAGTTCCTCTCTGATACTTTAACACATCAGCAAGAACTTACACATGTAAATAACAGGTGTTACTGAAAATTGTCAAAAAGTTAATGTAAAAAAGTACAATATTGTCACATTTGATAGACAAATCCACTCATCAGCACAGACAACTTCCCATTTCAAAATGAACACACTGTTAGGGAGATCTGATCATAGGTTGATAATTCATTGCCTTTTGATCATAATATGACAATAGTCGGCAGAAGTTCCTTCTACTTAGTGCAGCAAATTGCTAAGGGAATATCATTCAGTTTTAAAAAGGTCATTGTTCTCCTATATTCAGCATTGATTAGACCAATTACTGAGAATAACTACCCTTCAGAATACACCTCAGTATTTTCTAACTGAAGATCACGGGCTTTAAGACCCTGAGCTACCAAGAGAGTAAGCACTGTTCCTTTACTCTGTATCGTATAACCTCCTGAGGAGGTATCTATGCCTTGCCTTGCCTTCCTTTCCACACTATTACACGACCAGTTGTCCAGGATCTCTTATTACTAACACAAGTCTAATATTTCCACAAATATCATAATCAGGGACCTAAATTTTCACCAGCTGATAAATGCAAAGTAATGGACAGAGAGAGATTATTCACACACCTTCCTTTGAAACATGCAGATTTACCAGTGTGATGTACTACTATCCTTCAAAAGGGACATAGATGATTGGTTAGGCCCTCACAAATTCACCCTGAAATTGGCTGATCTAGGTCCCCTACAGAAAGGGGATATGTCCTAAGGGGGGACTACAAGCAAGGCATAAATGATCATGAGACTCAGCTGCCTTGAAATTCTTAGGATTCCCACGAACTACATCAGCAAAAAGTCTGAAGGGGATAGATTCACAAAGTTGTTGTGCATAGAGCACGTGGCACTACAAGCAGACTCTGAACAGGAACTTCAAGTTTTCATTCCAATCCCATTGTTTGCTGAAGGCACATCAGATGAAACTGGGACCAAGGCAACAAACGGAAAATCAGAGAAGGTGTAAATGGACACAAAAGGGTAAATAGCAGTACAGGCTAACATCTTCAAGTATCTAGGTGGGGTGGTAGAGGAGAAGAAAAATCTGAATGAGGAGGTCAAAGGTAGAATCAGAGTTGTTGTAGCCAACTGACACAAAGTGTCAGGGGTAGTGTGCAACAGACGAATGCCAAAGAAGCTGAGGTCTAACAAAACAGTGATTTGACCAGTACTTTTGTATGGCACAGAAACCTAGGCAGTTAAGGCAGAGCAGCTGAGAAAACTTGAGGTGATGGAGATGAAATGCATGAGATAGGTAAGCAGGTTGCACACGGAGACAGATGAATAAACAAGGGCAGAGTGGAATGCAAAATAGCCTCAAATGCAGATACTGTTAAGTAGAACAGATTAAAGCAGTTCAGTCACATTGGGAGGAAAGCAGATGATTTGGTAAAGTAGATTTGGGAGAGGCAGGAAGAAGACGAGAATATGATGTTCATTTAAGAGATGAATGGCTTGTATGAGAGAAGATAAAACCTGTGTCAGTCAGGCATGACTGTCAAAGAAGATAGGAGAGTGAATGAACAACCACCAAGACTACAGGACTCAGTTTATTAGAAAAGAGAGTACAACTCTCACTAGCATTTGGGCAAACAGCCTTCAAGGAGTATAACAAAGCACAAATTGATAACATATACAACAGTCAATCAGTTCAATTAATCTATTATGTAATTAATTAAATATTTAAATCAAACGCTTCCAGTTCACCTCAGAGTTAAGCCCACAAGGTAACAATGTATTAAATTTAAAACAAAAATGGACTCCTTATATAAAAGTTTGATAAACAATTTTCCCCAACCCTCACACAAACCTGCTGAAGAACAGTACCCTGCAATAATAAGAAACTACTACCTTGTTTATCTATAAAATGCCTAGCAATGGTACTCTCTACTTTTTGTTTGTTAATGTCCCTGATGTGCTCTTGTAGTCTAATTCAAAATTTTATCTTACTTTCTCTGACACAATATAAATCACAAGGACACCTAAGGGTACAGACAATGCCCTCCATAGTACAAGAATAATTCTCCAGTGGATAAAAATAAACACCATTAACCTTCCCAAAAATGTTCACTACATATCTACAAGCACAACTACTGCAGGGAATGCTACCAGAGATTAAAGGATTTATTACTATTACATCCCCAAGGGAAACAAACTGTTAACTAAAAATACTTTAAATTTTTACCACATCTATATGAAATGGAAGGACAATGATGTAAAATCTGAATCAATTAACTCTCAACAAGAATTTCTAACAACATTTTAATATTTCACTTATTTGTTTCACTAAGAGCATTTTATATAGTAACAAAACATATTTTATCAGATACCTCTATATGTCTGTGATTTAATATATCAGAGAAAGTAAGATAAAAGTTTGAGTTATACTACAAGAGCACATCAGGGCTTTGTTTTGTGGTTTAAAGATAGGAGAGCGAGTCTGAATTGACAAAGATGCTGACACTTCAGACAACACCTTGACACCATGTAAAAAAATTAGCATTTTATAAAGGGGGGGGGGTTGATGATGATGTACTTGTTTCATAAGCTAGCAAGGCAATGCTTAAAATTCAGCAACCCTGACTCTAGTAGTATACAAACCAAGAACTGACAGCTGTACAACCTGGTTTTAAGAGACATGCACTACAGCTCAAATTGACAACTTCCTCTGGATAATACAGAAAGCAAAGAGTTCCGGAAAAGTATTGATTTCTGCTTTGCTGACTAAAGCCTTTGACTCTCTAGACCATACATAAAATCTTTAGGAAGTTCTTAGAGAAATGTAGAAAAGGGGTCGCTTTACTTGCCTCTTGAGGAATCTGTTAAGCAGAACAAGTAGTAGAGCCAAATATGGAACAACTGACGGGTTCAAGATCGGGAAAGGAATGTGACAAAGCTGTACACAGTTATCCTACTTATTTAATTTTCATGCTGAATATATCCTGCAATATGGTGGGCTAAACAAATGAAAATTGCCTGGAGAAATAGGGAACAACCTCAGAGATGCAGGCGATACCACTCTGATGGCTGAAGTGTGGAATAGCAAAGACTCCTGTTGATGAAGGTGAAAGCAAAAAGCACAAAGGCTGGCTTGTTCAACATAACACCAAAACTATGTCACCTAGCTCTAGCAATTCTTTACAATGGATGTCAACACCACTGATGTGCAGTGATCATGGGGTTATAAAGGTTAATTTGTTGCTAGATAATTCTGCCAAACTGAAATCTAAAGCAAACAAAAGATTAAATACAGATTATATGGAAGCAAAACAGTCACTATGCAAAAAGTACAGTTTTGTACCTACCATAAATGTAGATGTTCGAGTGCTAATACAGCTGCAGTCATAACAGATGGGTTCTCCTGCCGTCAGGCGGGTCCTCGGTCGGCCGAATTCCAAATTGTAGGTCCGGCGTCAGTTGTCGTCGCTTCTTCCCTGACGTCAGTGCGACAGGGGTATAAAGGAACCAGCCGACACCATTTTCTTCAGTTTTTCTTGCCCCAGATGTCAGGTGCCCCCAGAATGAAGGCAATACATAAATTTGTGTAATAATGCAGTGCAATATAATCAAAATACAGTAGTTGCAAGCAAATACATCATAAATGAATACCCCAATCAGGTTGTATGAGGATGTGTTAGCCTATAGGCCTGTCCCAAGAGGGGAAGGAGGGAGGGAAACCTGGACTGCAGCTGTATTAGCACTCGAACATCTACATTTATGGTAGGTACAAAACTGTACTATGTTCATCGTGCATACAGCTGCAGTCATAACAGATGGGTAGAATCCCAAAGCTAAGAAAGGGGTGGTAGGCACTAGGAGGAACTAGAAGGAGCCAAAATGCCCTGCAAGACTGCAGTGGCAAAGCCTGCTCTGGATTTGGAGTATAATGGTAGGTTGTAGTGCTTGGAGAAGGTATGCACAGAACTCCAAGTGGCTGCTTCCAAAATATCCTTGGTAGGAACTCCTCTGAGGAAAGCTGCAGAGGTGGCTGTGGCCCTGGTGGAATGAGTTCTAATGCCTGTAGGTACAGTTTTGCCATGAAAGGAATAGCAAAAGCGTATGCAGTGGGCTATCCATTTTGAGATTGTCTGTTTGGAAATTGGCTTTCCTTGAGCTCCTACAGCATAGGACACAAAGAGCTGTTCTGATTTCCTGAAAGGCTTTGTTCTGTTCAAATAATAACGCAGTTGTCTGTGGATGTCCAAGGAATGTAGCAATCTCTCCCCTTTGTTTTGCGGATTAGGATAAAAAGTAGGTAAACGTATGGCCTGATTTAAAGCTACCCTGGATACCACTTTAGGCATAAAGGACGGGTTGGTTCGTAAGGAAACTCTGTCCTGATGGAAAATGATAAAAGGCTGGACAGCCATGAGAGCCTGTAGTTCTGAAACTCTACGAGCTGAGGTGATAGCCAGAAGGAAAGCTGTTTTCCAGGACAAATATTGCAAATCTGATGAGGCAGCTGGCTCAAAGGGAGGCAAGGTCAATTTTTCCAGAATGAAATTAAGATCCCAAGCAGGTATTGGTTGTTTCTTTGGAGGTCTTAGATTCTTAGCCCCTCTGAGGAACTGTCTTAAAAGAGGGTGAGAGAATAAAGGTGGATCAGTGTTGTATTCTGCAGAAATGGCTGAGGCATGGATTTTGATGGAGGAGAATGAAAGTCCACTGCTTAGCAGCTCAGCCAAATATTGTAGTAATTGAGGTAAATTCAGTTTTCCAGGATCCTGGCCCTTTTTCTCATTCCAGACACAAAACCGTTTCCATTTTGCAGAGTAAGCTTTTCTAGTTGATGGCCTTCTGGCCTCCAAAATGACATCCTGCACCTCCTTGGAGAGTAGAGCCTGTTGTGATGCTAAGGAATCTTCCATGCGGCTAGACTGAGTGTTTTTAGCTGGCTGTGAAGAGTTTTGAAGCTGTGCTGTGTCAGAAGAAGAGGCATTAGAGGCAGAGTCCATGGTGGGGAATGTGTCAGGCTCCTCAGGAGTGGGTAACAGTGTTGCCTTGGCCAGTCCGGAGCAATGAGAATCATCTTTGGTCTGTCTGCTCTGGTTTTCAATAAGACTTTGGGCAGCAGAGGAAGAGGTGGGAAGGCATAAACTGTCATTGATGTCCAACTGAAAGTGAGAGCGTCCACTCTCCAGGCCTTTGGATGGAAAATCCTTGAGCAGAATTTTTTCAATTGGTGATTTTTGTGGGAGGCAAAGAGATCTAAGTCTGGCCTTCCCCATTCTTGGATTATTTCTGTAAAAACTTTTGGATGCAATTTCCACTCGTGTGGATCTTTCATATTCCTGCTTAGGTTGTCTGCCAGCGTGTTTTCCTTGCCTGGCAAGTACTGTGCTTGTAGTTCCATTTGTAAGTCCATGGCCATGTTCCAAAGTGACATGGCCAGTCTGCATATGGGGTAAGAATGTGTTCCTCCCTGTTTGTTTATGTACCACATAACTGTGGTGTTGTCCGTTCTTATCAATAGTTGACCTGGTTGTAGAAGGTCCTTGAAAGCTATTATAGCATTTATTACTGCTAGCATTTCCTTTTGATTGATGTGAAGGTGCTTTTCTTTTTGGGACCATTTGCCCTGAATGCACCGATCTGTCATGTCGCCCCAGGCGTAGTCCGAGGCGTCTGTTGTGATGACTTGATTTGCTTGAGGCTTGCTGAATGGAAGACCTGTGTTTGTTTGACATGCTTGAGCCCACCACAGAAATTCCTTTTGCAGACATGGAATTAGTGGTATTATTGTTTCCAAGCTGTGGCTGTGTTGAGACCATATGTTTTCAGGTACCATTGTAGTTTCCTCATATGCAGCTTTGCACATGGGATTAGTAAGATGCAAGATGCCATGAATCCCAGAGCCTGCAGGATTTTCCTTGCAGTCAGCCTGGTGCAATTTGCTAGTGTTCTGAAGTATTGAATTAGTTGCCCCTGCTTCTCTGGCGTGAGGTAGGCCATCTGGGTGTTTGTGTCCAAACTGGCACCCAGGAAAATTATCTTCCGAGAGGGTATTAGCCTTGATTTCTTTTTGTTGACTGTGTATCCCAGAGAGTTCAACAACATTATTACATAAGCCAGATGTTTCAGAAGAATGTGCTTGCTGTCCGCTTGGATCAGGCAGTCGTCCAAATAGGGGTATATTTGTATCCCTTGAAGTCTGCAGTAGGCAATTACTGATGCCAGGCATTTCGTTAATACTCTGGGCGCAGTAGATAAGCCAAAGGGCAATGCAGAGAATTGATAATGGGTTGAACCTGCAAGAAATCTGAGGTACTTTCTGCAATTTTGTCTGATTGGGACATGCAGGTATGCCTCCTTGAGGTCCAATGTTACCAGCCAAGACTCCTTGCCCAGCATGGGAAGAAGTTGCTGTAGAGTGAGCATCTTGAATTTTGATGCAGTAGAAATGTGTTTAGGATGGATAGGTCCAAAATAGGTCTCCAATCTTTTCCCTTCCTTGGTACCAGAAATAGCCTAGAATAAAAACCTTGACCTTGTTCGTGCGTAGGTACCTCTTGAATAGCTTTCATGTTTATGAGATCTGTAATTTGCCTTTGTGCCTCTGCCCTTTGATTGTGTGGCAGGGTTGGCATGCCTCTCATTTTTGGAAGGGTGTGAAAATGGAATTTGTAGCCTCTCTTTATAATGCCCAGGATCCATTTGTCCTTTGTGACAATATGCCAATTTTTTGAAAATAATGCCAGCTTTCCTCCTAAGGGGGCTGCCATTTGAGACTTGCTTGGCATGCAAAGGGGAAAGTCATAGGGTTTGCTTTCTGAAAGATTGCGAGTTATCCTCACCACCTCTTGGTGTAGGAGCTTGCCATTGTCTGCCTCTATACGATCCTTGGGATTGTCCTCTGCCCCTCGGGCGCCTGTATCTGCCTCTTTGGGGTCTGTCCGTGGCAGGAAAGGACCAGTTTTTGGAAGGCCAATTTCTACTAAAACGTGGGGGTTGTACCTGTAGAAAATCTTTCACAGTTTGCATTGATTTAGCCCTTTCCTCCATTTTCCTTAATACCTCCTCAGCATTAGCACCAAATAATACATCCTTTTGAAGAGGGGCGTCCAGTAATTTGGCTTTAACATGATCAGGCAAGGCTTGTTCCTTGAGCCAGGCATGCCTACGTATGACTGATCCTGTAACAGCAGCTCTACATGAGGCCTCTAGAGCATCAAAACCACATTGTAAGGTATGCTTACCCACTTGTTCTGCACTATGCATCAAATCCTGCAACTCCTTCAAGTCTGGTTGTTCAGGTTGTGACATTTTACTTTTCAATTGAGATAACAGAAACTGTTGGTATTTTAGCATATGAAACTGACAGTTTAAGGCCCTCATGGATAGGGTAGCCGAGGTATATACCTTTTTTCCCCACCTTTCTAAGGATCTGGAATCTCTCTCGGAAGGCAATGGGTTTTTGGCAATGGAGGCCTTAACTCCCTTGAGGCCCTGTGAGATGGTTTCTAGGTCAGCAGCATGGCTTTTGTATAGAAATTGGTGTGAGTCAGGAACCCTGTAGTACCTGTCAGGCTTAACTGGAGCTGGAGGTAGAGAGTCCGGGTTAAGGCAGGCCTCTGAGTAAACATCATCTAGGATGTCCAAGACAGGAGGTATAGCCAGAGGCCTGTGTTGAGGTAGCAAGAGAAATTCCCTAAGCCTTTTCTTGGAATCTGAATAATCTTGGCCTTCCCAAATGAGTAATCCTCAGGGGGGGATACAGAAGGGATGGACTCCTCCGCATCAGAGTCTTCAAAAGGGGAGTAAGAATGTTCCTGATCATCAGAGTGCTCTGAAATAATGCAGCCCTGATCAGAAGGGGGGAATCTTTCTCCACTCTGAGCCTTTTGTCCGATGGGGGCTGAGAACCTCTGATAAGAGTAATTAAATCCTCGGCCATTTTAAGCATCTGTTTCTTAGGCATGGGGCCTGTAGATGGGCTCTGTGTAGCTTGTCTCTTAGAGTGCAAGGCTGCTTTAGACTTAGTGAAAGCCTTGATGGAGAAAGAAGAGGAAGGTCTGAAGACACTGAGTGGAGGTGGACCTGTCCACATTCTGAGGTTCAACGCCAAGAGTGGCTTCGGTATCTGTAGTCAGGGTGTGGGCCGAGGAGCCTGCGACCTCGGGCACAGGAGACACCGCCAAAGAAGTGTCATCGGTAGTAAGGGGCTGCGTAGGCGCCTCGCTGAGAACCGGACCACATGTAGTCGGCTTAGGCGTGGTGTCGGTAGAGGCCGTGGACCTCGTGTGTCGGTCCTTATCTTTGCATTTTTTAGACAAAACTGGAGTCGGAGTATCCGACGACATAATATAATTAAATGCTTTCCCAAAATAATGCTGGGCGAACTCTGCCCGACGCTTAATGGTGCGCTTGTTGAATGTAGCACAAAAACGACAGACCGAGACGTCGTGGTCTGGGCCTAAACAAGGTATGCAGAGGGAATGGAAATCCTTATGCGGTATTTGCTTCCCACAAGAAATACAATTATTAACTTTGTCTGACATCGGTCTGAGGCAAGAAAAGTTTCCCCAACGGGGTACTTAGCTTTCAAGAAGACTTCGGTTTCCAAATTTTTGTAATCTCAGGAGCTGGCCGACCGGCACTTGCGAACTGCTTCTGCTTCGGGCACCGCGCGGCAAGAAAGACTGAAGAAAATGGCGTCGGCTGGTTCCTTTATACCCCTGTCGCACTGACATCAGGGAAGAAGCGACGACAACCGACGCCGGACCTAGACTTTGGAATTCGGCCGACCGAGGACCCGCCTGACGGCAGGAGAACCCATCTGTTATGACTGCAGCTGTATGCACGATGAACATCTTAATTGGAGTGATGCGTTCAGTGGAAAAACTGTAAAAAGAATGTTGACAGTTTTGAAAGAGAAATTGTTTGAGTGCAAAAAAAATATAAAAAGAACTGTTTAACATCATGATCTAGGCATACATCAGAGGGATATATTTCCATAAGAGCAAGATACCCGATTTAGGTGAGACAAAAATATAACAAATGGAAAAAGGTTGAACTACAGCTTTTAAACCCGAAATTAACAAAATGCAAAGATTAAACACAGTGCGATAAAAACAAGAAAAAAATTGAAGTATATATATATATATATATATATATATATATATATATATATATATATATATATATATATATACATACATACATATACATATACACACAGATACTGAGCATAACAGAAAACCATTTTATAGATCCAAAAGATATGGAAGGAGTAATAGCATAAAAACTGATAAACTGTGTAGATTCTAAAATTTATTCTCAGACACAACAGATTATAGATATATTTACAAAATCATTTTTAAACAAGAAACATCTTTATTAAATTATGCATGACATAAGCAATCACGTTTGTATAAATTAAAACTAACCATATTAACAATTTTAGTTGCAAATATTATACATCATAAACCATTTTGACATAATTGTAGTTGCAAAAATTATACATAACTTCTAATCTATCCAGTCATTGTCTGTCAACATAACTCAGTTCATTCAAATCCTGCTTTCTTTTAAACCTCATTCCTCCTCTGCATGTACTGTTCCTACAGCTCCCATTTTTTTCCTATTTAATTTGCCCCTGCCCTTTTCTAAAGATCCCAATTCCAGTTGTTTTATCTCTGTTACTATAGTCACTACTTACAGTAAAGTTGGATTAGACTTTGATTTCCATTTTCTAGTAATTGCTTTTTTGACAGCCACCATAATTATACTTGGCAAGGCCTTACTACGTACGTCTAGGCAATTCCAATTCTGTATCATAGCTCAAAAAATAATTTCCTTAGTTACACCAATTTGCTCACCCAGTACCTCTGACAAAGCAGTCTGCAGGGAATCTTTCAAGTCTTCCAGCCCATTCAACCCCAGAAAATATGTTCCCAACTACCTTTCTTTCCCATCACACCTCCAAAATTTGCTGTCTACCTGAGGACAAATTCTTTGGAGTCTACTTGGGGTACAAAAATGCCTATGTAAACATTTCCAAGAAAAGATCCCAAATATTCTAGACTTTGTTGCATATTTGGGAAAAATATACATATCCCCCTGTTGTTTCTTTGTGAACTGCTTATCTGATTCTCTCTTCCCCATCCTTTCTAACCTCCTCTGATTGATTATAATAGTCATCATGCAATATTTTGTATGCTCTAATTATTCCTTTTTAATAGTAGTTTCTGTTCTAGATTCTACTAAAAACTCTACCAGTGCTGGTCGTTCACTTAGGATCTCCCCCATTTCTCTTTGCCTGTACTCTGATATCAACCTTGATATGGAAAGCCAATCTCTCATCCTGCAGTCCAGATAAATTTGTGGCATCTTCCCACTCTACTACCTTCCCCTCTCTATTTACTCCCAATACCTAGCACCCTATTGCCTATTATCAGTATCCCTGTCGGCAGAATCTCCTTTCTCCATTCCCATGTTGGCTTAGTTCTTAAAATACTTTGTTACTTTATGAATATAATACTCTGCATGGTCATTATTATTTTCCTTAAGGATCTGCATCCAAAATCCTAGTCTCTCCTTGTTTCTTGAGATTCCCCCTTGCCTCATCATCCCTTTCCACTTTGAATTATAGGTTTATGCTTGTGCTATGTATGGGAGCCTTAACTGTGTAGCTCTGAAACACCATTTCAAAATCGGGTAAACTCAAACCGCCTTGTTCAATTGGAAAAATCTTTTTTTTTCACTTGACTCTTGCAGTCTTCCCCTCCTAGAAAAAATCCTTCAGATCTTTATTAATTACTATCCACAACGTCTCCTCTGGTTGATAAAAATATGCCTGACCTATGTATAAAATGACTGCAACAGTGAAACACGATGAACATCAGAGCTTTCAACAGATATATTTACAAAATCTTATGCAAGACAGTCTGGCTGCACAAAGGGGGTGATGAGTTGTTTTAGTGACATCCAAGTAATCTCAGACACTGAGATCAAATTAGATTATATTGAAAAAGAACTATGCAAACTGGATCCAAACAAAGTACAGGGAAGAGTCAGAATTAGTAATAATGACCCCAGAACACTTCAGAAAAAAACTTATAGTACCATTATATCTATTATTTAGTAAGTCATAGAAATATAGGAAGAGTCCTCAAGATTGGAGACAAGCACTTATTAAACCTCTCTTTAAAGGAAAGGAGAGTAGGACAAACCCAGATACTCAAGTCTGCTTTCATGTTGTGGAAAAATGGAAAAGGTAATACTGCATAAATTGTCAGAATTGGAAAGTTGGGAATTGAAACCAAATAGCATACATATTTTGAAAATAGATCCATTATCACCTTAACATGATGTTCTATAACAATATAATAATAGCTATGAATGAAAAATTGTGTTGTGATGTAATTTACATAGATTTAACAACTAGGTACTGATATACTCTTGATAAGTCGGACAGCTACATGGCTTACAAATAGGACATGGCAAGTATCACACATCAACTGGACAGGTGAAATCCTTGGTTACAGTTAGGGTGTCCCACAGGACTCTGTCCTAGGCCCATATTTGTTTACATTGTATCTTTCAGACCTATCCTTTTCATTTGAGGTATTCTGCAGTCTGCATGCAGATGACTTGAAATTGGCTAAACTGATTACGTGTGTTACAGACAGGGCTCAACTGCAAAAGAACTTGACTAAATTGACCGTTTGGCCACAGGAGAATAATAAGCTAATAAATGCATCAAAAACTAACCATACAGCATCAGGAGAGATAGATTCAATTGAAACTGTAGATACATTTAAGAACCTGGATATATGGGTAGATCCAGCTTTGATCTTTTTTTCTAATCATATCAACCAATTGGTTAATGATAGTTATAGAACTATGGGTTGTATAAAATGGTTTATAAAGTCTAGGAAATCAGAAAAGATGACATCATTGTTTATTAATTACATTAGACCTAAACTTGAGCATGGAATAACAATATAGAAACCTTATAAGAAAACAAACATTAGTAAACTGGAAAGGGTACAGTGGAAAAATACCAAAGTCATCCATGGATGTGGGCATTTAAGTTATTATGAAAGACTTAAATATATGAAACACTGTACAAGTTCAAGAGGAGATCTTATTTAGGTATACAGGACATTTAGAGACAACTACTTCTGGGAATGCATGGGGTTATCAAAAGTAGTAGAGAATCATCACGCAACCTATGCAGAAGATTCTAGAGGAATGAGAACTGCACTAACTGGTTCTCTGAGACAAAAGCTGATGCATGGAACAAACTCCCAAATTACATTAAAGCAATCACTAATTTAGATATTTTTAAGAGCAGCCTAGACGCTTATTATAGAAACAATCGTTTTGGTGTATTGGCAGGCAAGAAAGGCATTAATGTCCGTGCTTCAAATATTTAAATGTACGTAGGTATGTATACATGTAAGTGGAGACAGTGATAAATTTTCTTTTCCTGGGCTCAAAGAACTCTGCAGATGGTGATTTGCAGTCATGAAATTAAAATAGATGGCAAATCTGGAAAACATATTAATGAACAAAGACATCACACTGTCACAACAAAGGCCTGTATAGTTAGAGTTATAGTTTTCCCAATTACAGGCCACAAGTTAAATGACTAAACACCAATGTATTCCTTACTACATAACTTTTCTCTGCTGCAATGTTATGTGGCACAGAATAGTACTGGATGCAGATAGAATCAAAGATGACCTGCCAAAACAGTGCTTAGTATAGCAATGTGCACTAAACGTAACTCACAAAGAATAAGGGTACTTTGTTTGGCACCATTAAAGACAACAGCTTGTGCCTATGAATCACAGTCCTGAATAACATACTTAAACATGCTGCAAAGACTGCTTGTATGCTTCTATGAGCTGTACTTAAGAATGCTAAGGCCCAATCACAGATGAGCAAGTACAGTTTTGTAAACTTACCATAACTGTAGATGTTCGAGTGCATTCACTGTTGCAGTCATTACATTTGGGTTATCTGCTTGCAGTAGCCCTCAGTCGGCCTGATTAACAAAGTCTTGGGTCCTGTGTCCGTTGCGGTCTCCTCGTCAGAGGTATAAAAAGTGCAGTTGTGTACCTACCATAAATGTAGATGTTAGAGTGTATTCACTGTTGCAGTCATTACACTTGGGTTATCTTGCTGGCAGGCTACCTGCAGTCGGCCTGAATTCCAAAGTCCTGGTCCGGTGTCGGTTGCTTTCACCTCTTCCCTGACGTCAGTGCGCCAAGGGTATATAAAATGCAGCCAACGCCATTTTCTTCAGTTTTTCTTGCCCCAAATGTCAGGTGCCCCCCAGAAGGTAGGCAATACACATTGCTTATAAAAAAACATACACTAAAATAAACAATACCTTCATCTACAAGCAAATACACCACATAGGTTGTATAGGATAGAGAAGTACAGATAAGTCCCAGCAAAGAAAGGGGGATGGTGGGTGGGTAACCTGGACTGCAACAGTGAATACACTCGAACATCTACATTTATGGTAGGTACACAACTGTACTATGTTCATCGTGTTTCACTGTTGCAGTCATTACACTTGGGTTGAATCCCAAAGCTGAGGTTGGGCGGCTGAGTCTAAATAGGATTAGGAGTGTCTATGAGGCCCTGCAGAACTGCAGTGGCAAAACCTGCTCTGGATTTAGAGTACAGAGGTAAGTGGTAGTGCTTGGTAAAAATGTGCACTGAACTCCAAGTTGCAGCTACCAACATTTCCTTGGTTGGTACTCCTCTGAGAAAGGCTGCTGATGTGGCTGCTGCCCTGGTAAAATGTGGCCTAATATTCTTAGGCACTGATTTGCCATGCTGTGCATAGCAGAAATTAATGCAGTGTCCTATCCATTTTGAAATAGTCTGCTTTGAAATAGCTTTTCCTTGTGATCCTGCAGCATATGCCACAAAAAGTTGCTCAGTCTTTCTGAAAGCTTTAGTTTTGTCCAAGTAGAAGCGTAACTGCCTGTGTATGTCCAAAGACTGCAGAAGTCTCTCCCCTTTATTCTGGGGATTTGGATAAAAAGCTGGCAAATGAATGGTTTGGTTAAGAGCCACACTGGATACTACCTTTGGCATAAATGTCGGGTTTGTCCTTAGAGAAACCCTGTCCGGATGGAAAATGATAAAAGGTTCCACTGCCATTAATGCCTGTAACTCTGAGACTCTTCTTGCTGAAGTTATTGCTACGAGCAGAGCAGTTTTCCATGATAGGAATTTTATCTCAGCTGTATTGGCTAGCTCAAAAGGGGGGCAGTGTGAGTTTTTCCAAGACAAAGTTGAGGTCCCATGTAGGTATCGGTGCTCTCCTTGGGGGTCTTATGTTTTTGGCCCCTCTGAGGTACTGTCTTAGCAGTTATGTGAAAAAATAGGAGGTTCTGTATTGTAATGAGCTGAAATGGCAGAGGCATGGATCTTAATTGATGAGAAGGATAGGCCTTTGTCCAGCATCTCAGTTAGGTATTGTAAAATCTGAGGAATATTTGGAACAAGCGGTTCAAGTCTTTGTGCCTGGTTCCAAGCACAGAATCTCTTCCATTTTTCTGCATAAGATTTTCTGGTGCTGGGCCTCCTGGCTTCCAAAATGACACCCATAACTGCTTTAAAGAGAGGTGTGTTCTGAGTGGTTATATTATTTGCCATGCAGCCAGATTTAAGGTTCTGAGTTGGCTGTGCAGGATCTGATTGTTTTGCTGGGTCAGAAGATGAGGAATTTGAGGTAAAGTCCAGGCTGGGCCTTGAGACATGCTTTTTAGGATCGGGTACCAGTGCTGGCGTGGCCAGTCTGGGGCAATCAGAATCATTTTTGGCTTCTCTTGTCTGACCTTTAGGAGTACCTTGGGGAGGAGAGGCAGTGGAGGAAAACTGTCAGGGTTTTCCAGCTGAATGATACAGCATCCACCTTCTATGCTTGAGAGTGATAGGTCCTTGTACAGAATCTCTGTAGTTGGCAGTTGTGAGGGGTGGCAAATAGATCTATGTCTGGGCATCCCCATTTCCTTGTTATCATGCTGAAGACTTGTGGATCTAGTTTCCACTCATGAGGGTCCATGAGGTTTCTGCTTAGTTCATCTGCCAGAGTATTTTTCTTTCCAGGCAGGAATTGTGCCTGCAGATGTATTTGATAGGGCAATGCTGTGTTCCACAAAGTCATGGCTTGCCTGTAGAGGGGGTAGGAATGTGTGCCCCCTTGCTTGACTGTAGTATTGTCCGTCTTTAGTAAAAGTTGTCCTGGATGAAGTAGATCCTTGAAGGCTGTCAGGGCATTCTGTACAGCAAGCATCTCTTTTTGATTGATATGAAGATGCATTTGTTCTGCGGGCCACGTGCCCTGAATACATTTTCCTGCCATGTGTGCCCCCCAGGCATAATCTGATGCATCTGTTGTTAGTATCTGCCTGGCTGTGGGTAAAGTGAAAGGCTGTCCCTTGTTTTGGTGACAGGCCAGTGCCCACCATCGGAACTCTTGTAGCAGGCAGGGAATGAGAGTAATTATTGTTTCCAGGCTGTGGCAATGCTGAGTCCAAACACTTTTTAGATACCACTGTAGCTTCCTCATATGCAGTCTTGCATATGGAATTAGCAGGATGCATAATGCCATGAAGTCCAAAGCCTGCAGAATTTTTCTTGCAGGTAGCTGGGTCTTTGTTGCCATCATTTGGAAGTAATGAGTCAGTTGCCTTTGTTTGTCTGACGTGACATAAGCCATCTGGGCAGTTGTATTTAAGCTTGCACCCAGGAATATTATCTCTTGAGAGGGCACTAGTTTTGATTTATTTTCGTTTACTGTGTACCCTAGACAAATTAGTAATCTTTTTACAAATGCCAGATGCTTTAGAAGAATGTCCTTGCTCTCTACTTGAATAAGGCAGTCGTCCAAGTGGGATATATTTGAATTCCTTTTTGTCTGCAAAATGCAATTACTGGTGCCAGGCATTTGTGAAGACCCTGGGCGCAGTAGCCAAAGGGCAGTGCAGGGAATTGGTAATGCATTGAGCCAGCTATGAATCCGAGGAATCTTCTGCAAGATTGTCTGATGGGGACATGCAGGTATGCCTCTTTGAGGTCCAAAGTAACTAGCCAAGCCTTCTTGCCCAGCATGGGTAGAAGTTGCTGCAGTGTCAACATTTTGAATTTTGGAACGTCCAGAAAAGTATTTAGAGTAGACAGGTCCAGTATTGGTCTCCAGACTTTGTCCTTTCTGGGTACCAAGAAAAGTCTTGAGTAAAATCCTTGTCCCTGCTCTTGCTGTGGTACTTTTTGAATAGCCCTCATGTCCATGAGAGCAGTAATTTGTTTTTGTGCCTCTGCCCATTGATTGTGTGTGGGCAGGTCTGGCATACCTTTTGCCCATGGGAGGGTGTGAAAGTGGAACCTGTAACCCTGACAAACAATGTTCAGTACCCATTTGTCCTGGGTGATCATGTGCCAATTTTGTGAGAAGAGTGCTAGTTTTCCCCCTAAGGGTGCTGCCAAAAGGTAAGTGCTTGGCATTGGTAGTGGGAAGTCATTGGGACTGTTTCCTATAAGGTTGTGATTTGTCTTCTCTGCCTTTGGAGGCTGAAGCACCCCATTGTTTAGGTCTGTATGAGCCTTGGGGCTGAGATCTGCCTCTTGGGCGTCTGTATCTGCCTCTTTGTGGCCTGTCTGACACTGAAAAGGACCAATTTTTAGAAGGCCAGTTCCTGCTAAATCTGGGTGGCTGAACCTGTAAGAAATCCTTTACTGCCTGCATTGATTTTGCTTTATCCTCCATTTTCTTTAACACCTCTTCTGCCTTAACACCAAACAAAGTATCATGCTGTAATGGAGCATCCAATAATTTTGCTTTAATATGATCAGGTAAACTCTGTTCTTTTAACCAAGCATGCCTTCGAATGACAGAACCTGTAACTGCGGCTCTGCAAGAAGCCTCTAGTGAATCAAAACCACATTGCAAAGTATGCTTTCCCACTTGTTCAGCTGCATGCAATAAATCCTGCATTTCCTTGTTTTCAGGGCATTCCGAGCTTGTCAGCATTTTCTGTTTTAGCAGAGACATTAGG